>NC_057801.1:390218487-390485987 GCF_018294505.1 Triticum aestivum
CCTACCTCGTGACCACCTCGGACACCGTCTCGCGTTGATTTTACTTCCCAAAATCATAAATATTCCAAAAAAAATCTCCATCCATTTTTATCCCGTTTGGACTCCATTTGATATTGGGTTTCTGTGAAACAAAAAACATGCAACTGACAGGAACTGGCACTGGGCACTGGATCAATATGTTAGTCCTAGAAAAATAGTATAAAAAGTTGCCAAAAGTATATAAATGTTGAATAATATTGGCATGGAACAATCAAAAATTATAGATACGACGGAGACGTACCAAACGTCATCTGGGGCATACCGTGCTAGCTTACTAAAGTCATCCACATACTGGCCAACAGTACGTCCTCCTTGGCGTAAGTTGCGAAACTCACGCTTCTTCATGGCCATAGCTCCTGCTGAAACATGGGCAGTACGGAAAGCCTGCTGAAACTGATCCCATGTGACAGTGTCGATAGGATAAGTGGTTGTATAACTCTCCCACCATGATGCTGCGGGTCCATCAAGCTGATGTGCGGCCAAACGCACCTTCTCCGCATCTATGCATCCTGCAGTGGTCAACTCCCTTCCCATCTTGCAGAGCCAATCATCTGCAACTATCGGCTCGGTGCTAAGTGATCAACATGTGGTGGTGGTGGTGGGCTGTTGTTGTTGTTGTTCCTCTGATTCTGATTCTGGACTAACAACTACATCAATGCATTCTGCTGCTGGATAACTGAGTGAGCTCCAGTGGGAAAGCAAATCCATTGTCACGTCTCGGAGGCATCTAAGGGTTTAGGAAGGATGATAATATAGAATAGAGTGGGGTCTAGAGAGAAAAACACTACCCATATGCACATGAGACAAATGCAAACAATATCACTTCAATCAATTCAAATAAGGGCATACAACGGTCTAACTATCATTACAAAAGTACTCGGACTATACTATATACATGGGGGAATACTACTACTGTTATGGTGGTCGACTAGAAAAATTGATCGGTCGAAGACTCCATGATATATGCTCCAGCTTCATCAACAAAGTCATCATTGCTATCTTCTGGGTCCGAGTCGGTTTCGTCGATGTGTTGGAAATATGCCCTAGAGGCAATAATAAAATGGTTATTATTATATTTCCTTGTTCATGATAATTGTCTATTGTTCATGCTATAATTGTATTGATTGGAAACCGTAATACATGTGTGAATACATAGACCACACCATGTCCCTAGTGAGCCTCTAGTTGACTAGCTCGTTGATCAATAGATGGTCATGGTTTCCTGACTATGGACATTGGATGTCATTGATAACGGGATCACATCATTAGGAGAATGATGTGATGGACAAGACCCAATCCTAAGCATAGCACAAGATCGTATAGTTCGTTTGCTAGAGCTTTTCTAATGTCAAGTATCATTTCCTTAGACCATGAGATTGTGTAACTCCCGGGTACCGTAGGAGTGCTTTGGGTGTACCAAACGTCACAACATAATTGGGTAACTATAAAGGTGCTCTACAGGTATCTCCGAAAGTGTCTGTTGGGTTGGCACGAATCGAGACTGGGATTTGTGACTCCGTGTGACGGAGAGGTATCTCTGGGCCCACTCGGTAATGCATCATCATAATGAGATCAATGTGACCAAGTGGTTGGTCACGGGATCATGCATTACGGAATGATTAAAGTGACTTGCCGGTAAGGAGATTGAATGAGGTATTGGGATACCGACGATCGAATCTCAGGCAAGTAACGTACCGATTGACAAAGGGAATTGTATACGGGATTAATTGAATCCTCGACATCATGGTTCATCCAATGAGATTATCGTGGAGCATGTGGGAGCCAACATGGGTATCCACATCCCGCTGTTGGTTATTGACCAGAGAGTTGTCTCGGTCATGTCTACGTGTCTCCCAAACCCGTAGGGTCTACACACTTAATGTTCGGTGACGCTAGAGTTGTAGAGATATTAGTATGCAGTTGACCGAAAGTTGTTCGGAGTCCCGGATGAGATCCAGGACGTCATGAGGAGTTTTGGAATGGTTCAGAGGAAAAGATTTATATATAGGAAGTCCAGTTTCGGCCACCGGGAAAGTTTTTGGGGTCACCGGTATTGTACCGGGACCACGGGAAGGGTCCCGGGGGTCCACCGGGTGGGGCCACCTATCCCGGAGGGCCCCATGGGCTGAAGTGGCGTGGGAACTAGCCCCTGGTGGGCTGGTGCGCCCCACCCAAGGGGGCATGCACCCCCCTGGTTGGAAACCCTAAGGGGGCCGTTGCCCCGCGGGGGGCCGCCCCTCCCCCCTCTAGATGGGATCTCCAAGGGGGCATGCGCCCTCCTAGCCCCTATATATAGTGGAGGGGAGGGAGGGCAGCCGCACCCTAAGCCCTAGCGCCTCCCTCTCCCTCCCGTGACACCTCTTCCTCCTCCAGTAGCGCTTGGCGAAGCCCTGCTGGAATCCCGCTGCTTCCACCACCACGCCGTCGTGCTGCTGGATCTCCATCAACTTCTCCTTCCCCCTTGCTGGATCAAGAACGAGGAGATGTCTCTGCTCCGTGCATGTGTTGAACGCGGAGGTGCCGTCCGTTCGGCGCTAGGATCATCGGTGATTTGGATCACGACGAGTACGACTCCATCAACCCCATTCTCTTGAATGCTTCCCCTCGCGATCTACAAGGGTATGTAGATGCACTCCTCTCTCTCGTTGCTAGATGACTCCATAGATTGATCTTGGTGATGCGTAGAAAATTTTAAATTTCTGCTACGATCCCCAACATGATGATGATGTAGTTCTCCAGGCAAGTGCAATCATCCTCTTATCCTCCAGTCGCGGGGAATCCCATAAACACTTTTAGCTTCTTCTTCAGATCATCATTCTTCAGCACGTGTGTCGTCATTTCTTCCTCATAACCATCGCGTGTAGACTTAAGTTCTTCCTCCAGTTCTGTGATCTTGGTCATAGCCTTCTTCAGATCCATCATGCCTGCGCACATCTGGTTCTCCTGGCGACAAATATGCTGGTTTAACTCCTGGATGAAAGTTGCAATTGACCTATCCTTCCTGGTGCTGATCATCTCCCATTCCTCATCTCGGCGCCCGCATATCTGGTAGATAGTATCCTTGAGATCCTTGTGGTAAACTTCTCCAATGCGTCCCATGGTGATGTGGGCTACCATGCTCTTTCCTAGACTCCAGGTTGGTGCATCAAAGGAAAACTCTATGGGTTCAGTGACGAGCATGAATGTCCTTCCTGGAACTTGAACTTGAATCATCCAACGCTCCTCTTCTGGTAAAGTGGTGATGTAAGTTCCGGTGAAGCTTGGTACTCCGATGTTTAGGTATCTAGTTACTTCCTTCAAGTGGCGTCCGAAAGGTGTATCTTCATCCGGTTGCATGAACTTGTTCCTTGCATCCGCCATCCTAAAAGAGTAGAAAAGATGAGGAGTCAGAAATGAGAAGAGAGAGTAGTGATCTAGGGATTTAGCTTAGCGTTCGTGTCCTACAGTCAGCGTGTGCTCTGACACCATCTTGTAGGGACCAGACCTCAAACAGTCTGATCTCTGTGCATCAGTGCCATCCCTGGATCGGTAATGCTAACACGCATAGTACTTGAAGGATTTATAACAGAGTAGCAATCACACACTTATTACATTGAATGTCTCAAAAGAGAACTTTTTACAATAAATATGGCTTAAGGTCATCTAATAATGATAACAGCGGAAGGCTTGGAATATAAGCGAGTCCATCAACTCCAACGGCATCACTGAGTATAAGACCACGACCTAAGGCACCTTACTCATCGTCTGAAAAGTCTGCAACATGAACGTTGCAGCCCGAAAACAGGTCAGCACATGGAATATGCTGGCAATGTAACACATAGAGAGTAATGAACAGACTAATGCTATCACTACATGCATATATGGCTGGTGGAAATCTCTGTGGTTACAGTTTTGCATAAAGCCAATTTGTAGCGACCAGACCTCAAACAATCTGATCTCTGTGCTTTAGTGTCATCCCTGGATCAGTAATGCTGACACGCACAGTACTTGAAGGATTTATAATAGAGTAGCAATCACACACTTATTACATCGAATGTCTCAAAAGAGAGCTTATTAAAATAAATATGGCTTAAGGCCATCTAATGACGATAATAGCGGAAGGCTTGCAAGATAAGCGAGTCCATCAACTCCAACGGCATCACTGAGTATAAGACCACGACCTAAGGCACCTTACTCGTCGTCTGAAAAGTCTGCAACATGAATGTTGCAGCCCGAAAATGGGTCAGCACATGGAATATGCTGGCATGTAACACATAGAGAGTACTGAAAAGAATAATGCTATACAACATGCATATATGGCTGGTGGAAAGCTCTATGGTTGCAGTTTTGCATAAAGCCAGTTTTTTCCTACAGCAAAGGAATAAATTTTATTTAACTATCATAGTGGTTGTTAAACATTGAGAAGGTTCACCCAACTCAATCCCAATTAAGCATCATCATTACACCCAACAAAATTAATTAAGGTAACATGATGAGATTCACATGATAATCCAAGTACTAGATACTCAAGACGTCCATAACCGGGGACACGGCTAACCATGATTAGTTTGTACACTCTGCAGAGGTTTGCGCACTTTTCCCCGCAAGAATCGATCTCCTTCGTTGGGATTCTCGCACTACATGGTGTTTGAGAAACGGATGACCAAGACATAGCCTTTTAGAAGCGTTTGCACCTTATGATGGGTAGACCGTTACACCTACTTTTCCCTACATCTGCTAGTCTACCACTGTAAGAGTTCACACGACTTAATCAACTATTCTATAGCCCATAGTAGCTTGCGGCTGCACACGGAAGTTTCTAGCATGAATAATCTCATGATCCCTTAGAGCCTAGGTGGCGGTCCATAAAGAAAATAATAGGCAATCAATGGAATCCCAGGTGCCTCAATCCACCCAGATGTGTATTAAAGTTGCCACCTTAAATAAACCATTAAATTAACAATCTCACATCTATCATGGATACACTCACCCAATCCACGTCTACTAGCATAGCATGGCAATATAAGCAAACATAGAAGTAACTCCCAATGGTTTGAAAATAAACATGATATAGGTACTACCTCAACTACTTCCCAAAACCCACATGTTAATCAGATCCTAATCATGCAATTGTTTGAGGATTGATCTAATGCAATAAAACTGGGTAGTAAAGAGATATGATCAAAGTGTTACTTGCCTTGCTGATGATCCGTGAAACCTAGAGATTCGAGGTAGCAAGCGGCGCACTCCGGGTACTCTATCGCAAACAAACAAGCATACAATAAGCACTCATTTAATGCACAGGTAAAACACAAATGAAAGATCTAACCAGAAAGTTCAACTTAAGAACTCCGGTTTGCAAAAAGAATCAAATCGAACGAAGCAAGGAAACTCAAACGGCGAAAGAAACAAGCTTTGTTTTACTAATCTGGACCTAAGTCAAATTTTACAGTAGCAAAAACTTGCTTGAGTAGGTTAAAAGGAAAGAGGGTTTTGAGACGAAACTCTAGGCAGAATTGCCTGATTCCGATAAACGAGCGAAAAGTTATACTAAACCGAAAATCGGATCAGAAATCGCGATCAGAAATAATCGTGGAAAATCCGAGAAAAAGAAAAACGGACGAACAGGCTAACAAACGAACGTTTGCTGTCTGCGGCTAAACAATGAAAACCTTTCGTTAAAACGAACGTATGGACGAACGTCCGCTAAATAAACTAAACCAGAAAAAAATAAACCTATCTATTAAAAAAATAAACCACGGTTCTTAAAAAAATGGGCGGTTTTCTAAGGAAAAACCACCGGCGGCGGCGGCTGACTCCGGCGGCTACCTCGACGGCGGCGGCAGCGGATAGCGGCTCCGGCGGCGAGGGGATCCGGCGGTGGGGCGGCGGGACGGGGCGGCGGTGGCTCTAGCGGCAGCGGCGGCGGATCGGGGGCGGGGCTAGGGTTTCTTGTGGGCTCGGGGTGGCCTCCCGGCGCTTATAAAGGCCGGCCGGGCCAAGTGTCCTAGTCGGACACGGCCCGGTTAGGTCGGTTTTTTTTTAAATAATTATGCACAGAAAAACAAATAAAAGAAATACTAAACAGACTCCAAAAATCCCGATATAAATTTTCCCCGTCCTCTAAAATCGAGGTGGACAAGATGAACATTTATTTGGGTCCTAAATATAATTTTGAAAAATGCGTATTTTTTCTAATTCAAATAAAATAGCGATAAAACTTCGAAATTAAATCTTATTTGATTTTAATATTAAATCCTCAATATTTATTTATTTTGGGAAATTTATTTTATTCCCTCTCTAATATTTTTATAATGGAAATAATTGATGATGAAATAATAAAAATCAAATGATCCTATTTTCAAAATTTGAGAAAACTCAAATATGAAAATAACGAAATCCCCAACTCTCTCCGTGGGTCCTTGAGTTGCGTACAATTTCTAGGATCAAGCCAAAATGCAATAAAATATGATATGCAATGATGATCTAATGTATAACATTCCAAATTGAAAATTTGGGATGTTACAAACCTACCCCCCTTAAGATGAATCTCGCCCTCGAGATTCGGGTTGGCTAGAAAATAGGTGAGGGTGGTCCTTCTATAGATCTTCCTATCGCTCCCAGGTGGCTTCATCCTCGGTATGGTGGCTCTACTGAAATTTGTAAAACTTGATAACCTTGTTGCGGGTGACTCGGCTGGCATATTCGAGAATTTTGACTGGTTTCTCCTCATAGGTCAAATCACTATCCAACTGAATCGCTTCCAGTGGCACGGTATCCCTCAGCGGTATATCAGCCATCTCTGCGTGGCACTTCTTCAACTGGGAAACGTGAAACACATCGTGAACTCCTGACAATCCTTCGGGCAATTCCAACTTGTAAGCAACCTCTCCCATACGCTCCAAAACTTTGTACGGTCCCACAAAACGCGGTGCTAGCTTTCCCTTAACTCCAAAACGCTTAACTCCTCGAAGTGGGGATACACGAAGATAAACTCTGTCTTCGACTTCGTAAATTGTCTCCTTGTGTTTAGAATCTGCGTAGCTCTTCTGCCTAGACTGGGCTACCTTGAGCCTATCACGAATCAACTTCACCTTCTGTTCAGACTCTTTAATCAAGTCTGGCCCAAACAACTGACGGTCTCCTACTTCATCCCACAACAATGGTGTGCACCTCCTTCCGTACAGAGCTTCAAAAGGGGCCATCTTCAAACTGGATTGATAACCGTTGTTGTAAGAGAACTCCGCATATGGCAAATTCTCGTCCCAACTAGATCCATTATCTAGCGCACAAGCTCTCAGCATGTCCTCCAGAATCTGATTTACTCTCTCGGTCTGTCCATCTGTCTGCGGATGAAAGGCTATACTAAACTCTAGCATGGTACCCAAAGTTTCGTGGAACTGATTTCGGAACTTTGAGGTAAACTGGGTTCCTCTAACTGATACAATGCTCCTCGGAACTCCATGTAGACATACGATCCTCGTCATGTATATCTTTGCCAACTTAGCACTGGTGTAAGTGGTCTTCACTGGAATGAAATGAGCTACCTTCGTCAAACGATCGACTACCACCCATATCGAGTCATAGCCTAAACGAGAACTGGGCAATCCCATGATAAAATCCATGCCTAGCTTATCCCACTTCCATTCGGGTATCGTCAATGGTTGTAGCAATCCTGCTGGCTTCTGATGCTCTGCCTTCACTCTCTGACATACATCACAAACTGCTACATACTCCACAATATACCACTTCATTCCGGTCCACCAGAAAGTGTCTTTCAAATCCAAATACATCTTGGTATTTCCTGGGTGAATCGAATACGGCGAATCATGGGCCTCTTGCAGAATCAACTTCTTGATCTCTGGGTCATTAGGCACATAAACGCGGTCCTCAAACCATAAGGTATCGTGCTCATCCTCACAAAATCCCCTAGCTTTTCCTTTGCTCATTTTCTCCTTTATTACAGCAATCTCCTTGTCAGTCTTCTGAGCTTCTCTGATCTTATCCATCAAGGTAGACTGAATCTCCAATGCTACTGCATAGCCTCTTGGAACTATCTACAAACATACCTCACGAAGATCCTTGGCTAACTCCTTTGGTAACTCTCCGGTCATGAGTGTGTTGACATGGCTCTTGCGGCTCAACGCATTGGCTACTACCTTAGCCTTTCCGGGGTGATAATGCAATCTCATATCATAATCCTTGATTAGCTCCAACCATCTCCTTTGCCTGAGATTCAACTCCTTCTGTGTGAAGATGTACTTCAAACTCTTGTGATCCGTGTACACCTCACAATGGTTTCCGATGAGAAAATATCTCCATCTCTTGAATGCATGCACTACGGCTGCTAACTCCAAATCATGTGTAGCATAATTTAGCTCATGGGGCTTAAGCTGTCATGAGCCATATGAAACAACTCTTTCCTCCTGCATAAGCACTGCTCCAAGTCCTCAACGAGAAGCGTCGCAATAAACTTCATAATCCTTGCACTGATCTGGCAGAATCAACACTAGTGATGTAACCGAACGTTTCTTCAACTCCTAGAAACTGGCCTCACATTCCTCAGTCCATTTGAACTTGGTGCCCTTCTTCAACAACTCCGTCATGGGCTTTGCAATCTTCGAGAAATTCTCAATGAACCTCCGGTAGTATTCTGTGAGTCCAAGAAAACTCAGGTTATCTCCAACAAACGTCGGGGCTTCCCAATTTGTCACAGTGACAACTTTGGTGGGGTCTACTGCTATTCCTTCTCCGGATATAACATGTCCAAGGAATCCAACTTCCTTCAACCAAAACTCACATTTGCTGAACTTGGCGTATAACTGATGTTCTCTGAGCTTCCCGAGTACCAAACGCAAATGCTTCTTATGCTCCTCTTCATTCTTTGAGTAGACCAAAATATCATCAATGAACACCATGATGAACCTATCTAGAAACTCCATAAACACCTTGTTCATCATGTCATGAGGTTTAAGCTGTCGTGAGGCATACGAAACAACTCTTCCTTCCTGCATAAGCACTGCTCCAAGTCCTCGACGAGAAGCGTCGCAATATAATTCATAATCCTTGCGCCGATCGGGCAGAATTAAAACTGGTGATGTAACTAAACGTTTCTTTAACTCCTGGAAACTGGCCTCACATTCCTCAGTCCATTTGAACTTGGTGTCCTTCTTCAACAACTCCGTCATGGGATTTGCAATCTTTGAAAAATTCTCAATGAATCTCCGGTAGTATCCTGCGAGTCCAAGAAAACTCCGGATCTCTCCAACTGTTGTAGGGGCTTCCCAATTTCTCACAGTGACAACTTTGGTGGGGTCTACTGCTATTCCTTCCCCAGATATAACATGTCCGAGAAATCCAACTTCCTTCAACCAAAACTCACATTTGCTGAACCTGGCGTATAACTGATGTTCTCTAAGTTTCTCAAGTACCATACACAAATGCTCCTTATGCTCCTCTTCATTCTTCGAGTAGACCAAGATGTCATCAATGAACACCACGGTGAACTTATCCAGAAACTCCATAAACACCTTGTTCATCATGTTCATGAAATAGGCAGGTGCATTAGTCAGACCAAATGACATAACGGTATACTCGTACAGCCCGTACCTGGTGGTAAAAGCCGTCTTAGGTATATCCTGCTCTCGAATCTTCAACTGATGGTATCCTGATCTCAAACTGATCTTGGAAATACCTTAGCTCCTTGCAATCGGTCAGACAAGTCATTGATCATCGACAGTGGATACTTGTTCTTGATTGTCACTTCATTCAATCCTCGATAATCAACAACCATCCTTAATGACCCATCCTTCTTCTCCACTAGAAGCACTGGCGATCCCCAAGGTGAAGAACTTGGGTGAATATAGCCTTTATCCAATAGCTCCTTAATCTGCTTCTTAATTTCCTCCAAATCTTTTGCGGGCATCCTATACGGTCTCTTAGATATCGGCCCTGTGCCTGGCAAAAGCTCAATCAAAAACTCAATGTCTCTATCCGGTGGCATGCCTAGCAACTCCTCTGGAAATACGTCAGGGAAATCCTTCACCACTGGTACTTCCTCCTGTACAACTCTTGATAAGGAATTTACTTGAGTCCTCTTCGGCTCATGCCATGATACATACTTAATCCTTCTTCCTTCTGGGGTGGTAAGCAAAATCGACTTACTGGCGCAATCGATGTTTCCTCCATACATCGATAGCCAATCCATACCCAGAATCACATCCAAACCTTGCGATTCCAAAATGATTAAATCCGAGGGGAAAACATGCCTACCTATACTCAATGGCACTTGAAAAAAATCCTTGACTGGCCATATACTCCGCTCCTGGTGAGCTTACTAACATAGGTGTTCTAAGAACCTTGGTGGGCAGTTTATACTTATCCACAAATCCCATTGATATGTATGAATGCGATGCACCAGTATCAAAAAGAATGATTGCAGTAAATGACTTCACCAAAAACTTACCTATTACAGCATCTGGCTGGGCTTCAACCTCCTCCACGTTAACGTGGTTCACATGTCCCCTGTTGAATAGGTTCGGCTTCTTCCCAGAGCTTCCATTGCCATTTCCATTCTTAGCTTCAGGACATTCATTGGCATAATGTCCAGTCTTCTGACACTTGTAGCAAGTGACTTGGCTCAGATCCCTCTTGGCTGGGGTCGATGGGTTGGTACGGTTCTGGCCGTTGCTTCCTCCATTCCCATTCCCATTCTTGGGGCCACTATGGTTGTGCAAGCTCCCTCCTCCATGGGTATTCTGAAAAGGTCCTCCCGAATTCGGGGTAAAACGGGGCTTCTGCTGAGCTCCAGAATTGTACTTCCCTTGTCCATACTTCCTCTTACGGTTGTCAATCTACTGCTGCTTCCCTTCAATCATAAGAGCTCTGTCTACCAACTCCTGGTAGTTGTTGAAGGTTGCTACCATCAACTGCATGCTCAGCTCATCATTCAGTCCTTCAAGAAACTTCTCCTGCTTAGCCGCATCCGTAGCAACGTCATCTGGGGCATAACATGCTAGCTTACTAAAGTCATCCACATACTGGCAAACTGTACGTCCTACTTGGCGTAAGTTGCGAAACTCACGCTTCTTCATGGCCATAGCTCCTGCTAAAACATGGGCGGTATGGAAAGCCTGCTGGAACTGAAAGTGCTAGTTATCGACTAGAGGGGGGGTGAATAGGCGATTTTTATGAAAGTCTTCAAAAAACATGAAAGTTTCAAAGACAAAAACGAAATCAGGACCTATAAACATGCAGCGGAAGATGAACTACACTAGGCAAGCCATAGTCAGACAAGTATGAAGCTAAAGCATGATGACATATAGCAGCTAGGTAGTAGGATCAGGATGGAAGATAGTGCGAAGCCAATCAGAACAAGTAGTCACACAGTGAAGTCAAACAGGCATAGCAATCAGGCAATGACTTCACAAAGACAAACTGTAAGTAAGGAGAGTAAGAGATAGAACCAACGCGTTGTGAAGACAAGGATTTGTTCGACCAGTTCCAGTTGCTGTGACAACTGTACGTCTGGTTAGGGAGGCTGAGATTGAACTTAGAAGACCGTGTCTTCACCTTATTCCCCTTGAGCTAAGGACACACAGTCCTCGCCCAATCACCCTGGTAAGTCTTCAAGGTAGACTTCCAAACCTTCACAGACTTCATTCACCGGCAATCCACAATCACTCTTGGATGCTCAGAACGCGACGCCTAACTGGCTGGAGGATTCATAGTCCTCAAGTGTAACAAGTCTTCAGATCAGGCAGACAGAAAGACTTCAGTGATGCCAAACACTCTTTGGGCTCTGGGTGTTTTGGGCTTTATCCTCACAAGGATTTCTCTCTCAAACTCTTCGGAGGTGGGTTGCTCTCAACGACAAAACCCGTGCACTAACTCTGAGCAGCCACCAATTTATGGTGTAGGGGGTGGGCTATTTATAGCCACTGGGCAACCCGACCTGATTTGTCCGAAATGACCCTGGGTCACTAAGGAACTGACACATGTCACAACGGTCGGATTTCAAACACACGCGACAGCTTGACTTGGGCTACAAGTAAAGTTGACTTATCCTACTCTGGATAAGATTTGCTCTCATTGTCTTCCCTTGAAGACATAGGAATTTGGTTGAGCATCACATCAGTCACTCTGACTTTGTTCACTTGGACCCCACTTAACAGTGAGGTGGTTCCTATGACTCAACAAAGAAGAAAAGAAACAACGAAACCAATGTTCAAGAAATCTTCCGATTCAGCGATTTATGTCCGATTTATCGCTACTCATGGGGGACCGACAAGATTATACCTTACCTTCACCACTTATCGTTTGGGCTGATTTATCACTCTGGCAAGCGATTTATCAGGAATCTACCGATAAATCAGGCCTATTCCTAACATTATGTTTGCAAAAACTATGTTCATTCGTGTTTTGTGGACCTTGTTTTGCAATATGTACTATTTTCCTATTTTGTTTGTCATTATAAGAAGATTCAAAGGCTAGGAATCAAGGTAACACTTCTACCCAATATTGTTTTAGTTTTGGATATAGCATATTTTAGTGTTGGGAATCTGGTATTTGCAAAAAAAATGGCCGATTAATAGTCGACCGAGAAAATTGATTAATCGCCCGACTTCCAATTAATCTCTAATCCCCAGCTAACCGAGACGCTAACGATAAGCGATATCCTCAACAATGAACAAAACTACTAAGTCTTCGCGCTCCATAGTCTTCACTCAATGTCTTCTTCTGTCATGGTCTTCAATGTGAATATCTTCACGAACCACCATTATCTTCAATGTCTTCATACATTTTTAGGGGTCATCTCCGGTAGGTAAACCGAATCAAAGAGAGACTATTACCTGTGTTATCCTGCAATTCTCACAAACACATTAGTCCCTCAACCACGTTTGTCGTCAATACTCCAAAACCAAACTAGGGGTGGCACTAGATGCACTTACAATCTCCCCCTTTTTGGTGATTGATGACAAACTGGTTGAAGTTTTCAACGGGGATAAAAATATGTGAAATTGTAAAGGATGAGGTATTGTGTTCATAAGTAGCAAAAGGCTCCCCCCTGAAGATGTGCATATAAGTAATTTGCTTTTGGAATGCAAATGCACATGGCAGGTTCTACTTGTGGAGATCCTCTTCAACTTATGAAGACAATTCATCATGCATGACCTGATGTAACAAAGATAATGGCATGCATAATGAAAAATTGATGTCTGCAGAATGATTGAAGTGCAGAAGTTATCGTCGCACATGCGGAATTTATCATCGCATCACAAAATAGCAAATAAGTAGCAGACGACCATCGAGTTTAAGTGTTACAACTCAGAGAACAAAATGTATCAAAAGCAAGAGTTGTAAACACAAGGCAAAATATAATGCAACCGCCCATAAAAACCTGCTTGAAGACTATCGACTCATAGCTTCTCCCCCTTTTGTCAGTAAGGACCAAAAAGGGTTGAAGACATTGAGCCTCTACTCGTTCCCAGAAGGAGTAGGAGAAGATGTAGGGTTGGTGTCGAGGTTTGGCGGTGCAGACGAACTTCGAGCACTGTCGATGCGTGTTGGAGGTGACGAAGTAGCATCATCTTGATCATCGATCACGCGAGCATTCACAGTTGCAGCAGAAGAGGAGAACTCGGAGTCTTCAAGAGATGGAGTGCACCACAGAACAACATTTCTGGGCGGAGTGGAATCAAACTTGAATCGCTCTGAGAAGCCGTCGTCCTGAAGATCTCCCTCAGCACACATTAGCGTCAGTCCTTTCCATGTGCGTTAACAGGTTTCATGAGCTACAAAGGAATTTTTGGTTGCAAGGTTGTGAATGCGATTAACGTCAGTCATGATGCTTTGCATCTGGCGCTTGAGCCAATCATGATGCCTATCCTGTTTTTGATGCAGGCCAACGAGAAGCTCTCGGTCATTAAGAACAGGAGATCGCTTTCGAGGCCGTTGAGCAATTGTGTTGTTAGTGGCTTCAGGTGGGGCACGGTGAGGTGCACGTGTAGTACCAACCAACGGATAGACACGAGTGGCAGCCAGCACACCTTCAATGGGCTGAGTGAAGCTCTGACGATCAACATTATGAAGATAAAGTGGCTCTTTGTCAGGCTCTGGATAGATGGCTTCAACAAACATATCAACATCTGGCAAGAAGAAAATGTGGTTGCGTGTAGATGGGTGATAGTTGAAGGCAGTGTGAAGCTTGATCGGACGCACGATCCATGGAGCATAGAACTTCAAGCCAAAAATGTCAGATCCTGATGCAGCAAGTTGGCGGATGAAGAAATCTTGTGCATTGAAGCTTTTGCCATGAAGAATATGGAAGACCAATGTCTTCATTGCACCTTCTAGCTTAGCCTGTGGAGAATGTCCTTTGATAGGCCAGAGAGTTCACCTTATGATGTGATAGACGTGCGTGGCAGATACTCAAGGTCTTCAACAAAGAACTCCGTAGGATATTCTGCATCTGGAGGCAATGGCTTCATCATGCTCAGCATCTGGCTCATGTTGGGTTCAGGCTTGTGAAAGATGCTCTCCAGTGCTGCAGTGTGAAGCTGAAAACCAGGCTCATAGAGATCACCTGGAGTGGGCAGGCCAGTAAGCTTAATGGCATCAAATGATTTGGCTTCATTATGGACATTGCCTATCATCCACTCAAGGACCCAAGTCTTCGGATCCCTGTTGTAGCCTCTGATATGCAAAGTGGCGTAGAATTGGAGCAACAATTCTTCATTCCAGTGCTCCTTGTCAGTGACAAAATGCAGTAAGCCAGTCTGTCTGAAGCAATCAAGGGCTTCTTCCAAGCAGGGCAGGCCAGCTATGGCTTCAGTATCAAGATGCATATGTGGAAATATGCGGCCTTGGTTGTACAGAGTGCATGAATAGTAGTTGCGCTGCTGATAGCTCCAGAACCGATCAGATGAAATCTTGGGCTTGGTGTAGCGGTTCTTGTCGCTATCGAAGAAGGTGTTGTGGGCAATGAAGCCATTGACATTGAAGGATCCTGGTGAAGAGGCAGTACTTGGAAATCTGGGCAGTCTTGGCTTTGGCTTCTGAACCTGAGGCCTGTGCTCGACACGGTAGTCAAATTGAGGACCAGCAGCAGGTGGAGGAATCAGAATAGGCCATCTGACAGTGACAAGCTGGCCATAGTTATACTTGCTCGATAGTGTGTGGCCTTGGAGGCGGAATAGGAGCAGTGGCATTAACTTCAGGCTGCAGATTGACGACAGGTGCGGCATTGACTTCATCTTCTTGAGGGGCTTCATTGGCTTCATTGGCCATTGGTGCATTGACCACTGTAGGCTCCACATTAGCGTCAGCCATGACAACGTCATTGGCTTCAGGAATGTCATGTGTGGCAGCCTCAGGGTTCTCACCCTCCACTTGAGTAGCTGGAGGTACTGGCATGGACTGGTTCTCTTCATTAACTTCTTCTTGTGTTGTAGGGGGAGTAGCGACACGCTCTTCTTCTTGTGTTACTCTAGCTGATGCAGCCGGAGGTTCTTCAGCAGTATTGGCTTCAGACACAGGGGCCGTCACAGAAGGATTGTCTTCAGGGAACACTTGACGTGCCACTGAGCTTGATAAGTTGGAGTCCTCTTCTGTGATGGTGGTCATGGAGGGCTTCAGGCCTTTACGAAGCCGTTGGTATACCGGCGATGCCTTTGGCAATGGTGAAGTCTCCATGTAGTTGTCATCGTTTGACATGGGGCTGATGACGGGCACACTTGATGGCTGGGGTGTACTTGGTGAGTCTTGTGGGGTAGCTTGCTGGGGGCGATCAGCCCACGATGCATCTTGTGATACTGGCGTCAAAGGACGACCAATGCTGATAAGCTCACTGTTTGTTCGAACAGGCGATGATACCGTTGGGCGCTCGATCTAAGGAAGAACGACATCATCTTGAGCAATATCTTCAGTCGTGATGGGGTCGAAGGCTGGAACTTCTTGAGCTTCAGGAGCCTCTATGGAAGCAGGCTCATGAACAATCATCCGACGCTCTTGGTTTGCAGACGGAGGGGGAACAGAGGCAACGGGTTCAACAACAAGGGGCTCTGTAGGAGCAGCCCGTTCTCTTCTCTTGGTCTTTCTCTTCTTAGGGGGTGGTTCTTCATCAGTGGTGCGCTTGGTTTTCCGCTTCCTGGCTTCGGCTTCAGCTGCCTTGGTTTTCTTCTGTTCAGAAGCCACTGAAGGAGCCTTTAGCTTCGAGCCGCGCATGCTGGCAGGGAAGACAATGTGTGGTTCTTCCTGTCGTGGTGCTTCAGTGTGGGCTTCAGATGACTTCTTTTTCTTGGCAGCCATTGAGGGGTCAATGCCAGGGTGGCCAAGTGCCTTGCGCTTTTCAGCTTCATTGTAGGCTTGAATGCATTTGTCAGCGAGTGCTTTCATGCGCTCTCTTGAGCCTTTGGCTTCCTCGCGTTTCTTTCAAAATGACTCCTTGAGGTCATGGAGCATCACCTTGAACTTTTTCACATCAGCCACATTCAGCCTGCGACATGCTTCTTGAACTGTTCCTTCTCGAAGTCGATCTTTCGCTTTAGTTCAATGATGTGCTGCGCCACAGCAAGTTCAGGAGCTATGGCGCCTTGAAAAGCAACACTGACACCAATGGGAAGCTGAAGGTCATCAAAGCTGAGCTCCTGATTATCAAACCACTCATCAATGAAGTTCTTCAGAATGTTGACATCAAAGAGGGGCAGATCGTTGAAGATCTCCGCCTCTTGCTTGCTCTTGATTAGTTGTTCCAGAGCAGCCTCACCAAATTCTTCATCACAAGACAAGTCAATGGGTTCAGACTCATTCCTCAGAATGGCAGCAGGAGTCAGTGCTTGACTCAGTTTCTGAACAGGTGCCTTCTGAGGCTTCTCACGCCTCTTGGAGATACGAGAGAGATCTTTAGAGTCATTGCTTGGAGCAGAAGGGGCAGTTGCCAATGGCTTCACTCTTGAAGCTTTTGGAGCAGCAGATGATTTTGAAGCTTTAGTCTTCTTTTGCTTCTTAGGCTTTGGAGGTGGAGGTGGAGCTTCGTCAGTGTCAGCATCATCATCATCAGAATGATCCACTTTGGCACCACGAACAGTAATGTGAGTGATGAGGCCAGCAAGATTGTAGAAGGGGCCAATCATGTTTTCATTGGCTTCACGGGTGCCATCATCCCGAGGTGCGGAGGGACCAGGGTTGAAGTCAAGCCCGAGATCCTTCTTGTTCGTAGCAGCTGAGTTTTTGGCAAACTGGTAATTGCGCTTGAACAAACTGTCTTCACGACACCAGAGTAGTGAGGACGGATCAGTATTCTCAGGCTGTGGTCCACACACCATGCAAGGATAGAAGCCTTGCTCAATAGCTTCAGCCTGATTCCTGGGTGGAAGATTTCTGTACAGAATATCATTCCAGGGTGCCTTGATGGCATTCTTCTCTGCATATTCCTTGGTGATGAAGCGGTATCTGAACCACTCTTCTGCCCAATATCTTCGAATCCATTGGATTCGATTCTTGCGTTCAGTATAGGTTTCCTCTGGATCAGTTTTGTACATCTCATGCAAATCAGGTGGTAAATCCTTGGAAGTGTCACCACGACGCTGTCTGCCTCCCTTTCTTGCTGATTTTCCAGTTGCCATGAAGTGTAAACTGAAAGGCTTCAGTACTTTCAAAGGCTTCAAGCGGCTGGACTGACATGAACTAGCTTCAGGTGAGTTGATGTGACTCTGCAAGAACTCTGCAAAAGAATGCAGACTATGAGAACCAAGGGATTCTCCCACGGACATGTACCTGTGATAGCATTAAAGGTGCGAGGGAAGGGGACGAGGTCATATGCATTCTCAGAAGATTTTGAAGATAAATCAGTTTGAAGACATTGACCTCATAATGCGACGACATTCACTTATATGATGAGAGTTGGTTCCAGAGTTGTACAAATCCAAGAATAAGTACAAGTGAGGAATCTAACTTGTGAAGAAGCATAAGTGAATATACTAGGCAGAATATGAGATGCAGAAAGAGATAGATCCATGTTCGAAGATCTAGAAACCACTTTAGGAAGGAAGGGATGAATCTATCGGATCAAAAAGACGGTAAAAAGTAAACTTTTATTACCACACGATGAACTGCTAGACGGAGCAAAGATGGATGCCGAGCAGTTCGATCTCCCGTGCCCTAACTTGGCGACGGAAGACACCTACGGCAACGGCAGAGAAGACAAAATCCGCGGCCGGTGTGAGGACGGCGTCGAGGAAGTCGCGGCAGCTAAGCGCTTCGTCGTCGGTGTCGTCGAGAGCTAGCGTAGGCGCTAGGGTTTGCGAGAGATGGAGAAGGAGGAAGAAGGATTTTGACTGAGACGGGACAGACATTTATAAGGATAGAGACAGCATAGCGCAATTACGTAGGTGCCCCTGGCGGTTCACATCTGATGGACACGTGGCGAACATGCAACTTATTGAAAGTTGTTCCACGTCCCACGCACGCCTGGATTGTCGGGGTGGTCGTTCCGAATTCTCCGGGTTTCAGGCAAAAAGGATAAGTCATTAAAGCTAGATATAAATGATTGTCTCTGTATCTTCTGCTGAGAAGGATGCAGAGAAGACATTCAACAGTTTCAACAGAATGCATATGATTTGGATGGATAGAGCTTGAGATAGAAAGCATAGATGGAGTAGGGTCCGATCACATTCACTTAGTTCAAAAGATTCAAAACAAGAAGACATAGCCATAAGTGAATGATGTAGAGGACATAATACAATACATATATATAACAGTGTAAAGCCAAATCAGTAACCGTGAAGTCAAATTAATGTTGAAGTTAAATCAATTGCGAAGATTTTGCAAATATGGCGCCATGAGGAAACACTTCATAAGAGTTTGGTGGTGGCGTTACCCACCGTATAGGAAGTATTAGACCCAGACATGGCGCACAATTATCGTGGCGCTCTGAAGTCAATTTCCACGTTAATGTATTCACACTCAAAGTGTATGTCTTCATTGATTGAAGATATACATTACTTCGTGTGTTGCACATCTAAATCATCAACATGCATAAGTGTTAGGACGAGTGCCTAATCATAGGACATTCGAGGATTCCAAGATATTTAGCTCACACCACAACTTGCAAAACCTTTTCTCATCCAAGGGCTTAGTGAATATATCAGCCAACTGATCTTTCGTTTTGACGTGAATGATATCAATATCTTCCTTCCTAACATGATCTCTGAGGAAGTGATGATGAATCTCAATGTGCTTTGTCTTCGAGTGTTGAACTGGGTTATTGGCAATCTTGATAGTGCTTTAATTATCGCAGTAGAGTGGCACATGCTTCAGGTGAATGCCATAGTCCTTAAGAGTTTGCTTCATCCACAGAGGCTGAGCACAGCAAGATCCAGCAGCAATGTATTCAGATTCAGCAGTTGAGAGTGATACACAGTTCTGCTTCTTTGAAGACCAACAGACAAGAGATCGACCCAGAAAGTGACATGTGCCTGATGTAGACTTGCGATCCACCTTGTCACCAGCATAATCAGCATCTGAAAACCCAACCAGATCAAACTCTGAGCCCTTTGGATACCATAATCATAGTGTTAGGGTCTAAGCCAAATACCGAAGAATTCGCTTCACAACTAAGTGATGCGACTCCTTTGGTGTCGCTTGGAATTAGGCACACATGCAAACACTAAGCATGATATCTGGCCTAGATGCACATAAGTAAAGTAAAGAACCAATCATGGAGCGGTATACCTATTGATCGAAATCTTTACCATTGACATCGGGGCTTAGATGTCTTTTGGTTGGCATTGGTGTCGTGTATCCTTTGCAATCTTGCATTCCAAACTTCTTCAGGAAATCTTTGAGATATTTTTCTTGAGATATGAAGATGCCATTGCGTTGCTGACGGACTTGAAGACCGAGAAAGAACTTCAGCTCTCCCATCATTGACATTTGATATTGTGCTTGCATCATGTGAGCAAATTCATCACTGTATTTCTTGTTGGTGCAACCGAAGATAATGTCATCCACATAGATTTTGCACACAAATAGTTCACCATCATATGTCTTCGTGAAGAGAGTGGGATCTAGAGAACCAGGTTTGAAGCCTTTGCTCTTCAAGAAGTCTTTGAGTGTGTCATACCAAGCACGAGGGGCTTGTTTGAGGCCATACAGTGCCTTGTTAAGCTTGTATACCATATCAGGATGTTTTGGGTCTTCAAAGCCTGGCGGTTGTGCAACATATACTTCCTCTTCAATCTTTCCATTGAGAAAGGCACTCTTCACATCCATTTGATACAGAAGGATGTTATGATGATTTGCATAGGCTAGCAGTATGCGAATGGCTTCGAGCCTAGCCACTGGAGCAAATGTTTCATCGAAGTCAATTCCTTCAACTTGTGTGTATCCTTGAGCAACGAGCCGTGCTTTGTTTCTGACTACTTGACCATGCTCATCTTGTTTGTTGCGATATATCCATTTTGTGCCTATTATGTTGTGCTTGCGCAGATCAGGATGCTTGACTAATTCCCACACATTGTTCAGCTCAAGCTGTTGAAGCTCTTCTTGCATAGCTTGAATCCATTCAGGTTCCATGAAGGCTTCAACAACTTTCTTGGGTTCAGATATTGAGACAAATGCAAAGTGCCCACAGAAATTTGCTAGCTGTGTTGCTCTTGAATGAGTGAGTGGACCAGGTGCATTGATGCTATCGATTATCTTCTCAATTTGTACTTCATTTGCAACACGAGGATGAACTGGACGAAGATTTTGCTCCTGCTGAACATTGTCATCATTTGGAGGATTGTCTTCAGGCTGAGCAATGTCTTCAGGTTGATCAGGTGCAGAAATAATGAGTTCTTCTTCAGGCTGGGCATCTGATGGTATGATCTCTCATGTTCCCATTAGCTTGATTGATTCACTGGCAGGTACTTCATCTAGCACATTTGGCAGGTGCTCTCTTTGCGAGCCATTAGTTTCATCGAACCGCACATCCACAGTTTCAACCACTTTATAGTGAAAGAGGTTGAAGACTCTGTAGGAGTGCGAGTCCTTTCCATAACCAAGCATAAACCCTTCATGTGCTTTCAGTGCAAATTTTGAAGTGTGATGTGGATCCTTGATCCAGCACCTAGCACCAAATACTCTGAAGTAGCTTACATTTGGCTTCTTACCAGTTAGGAGCTCATAGGATGTTTTCTTCAGAAGCTTGTGAAGATAAACACGGTTGATGACATGACATGCAGTATCAATGGCTTCAGGCTAGAATTTTCTTCGAGTTTTGTATTCGTCAAGCATTGTCCAAGCCATCTCAATAAGGGTTCTGTTCTTGCACTCCATGATGCCATTCTGTTGAGGTGTGTAGGGAGCAGAAAACTCATGAGTGATACCTAAGGTGTCAAGAGAGAGGTCGAGGCCTGTGTTCTTCAATTCTGTGCCGTTGTCACTCCTAATGTGCTTGATCTTGACGCCATAGTTGTTCATGGCGTGGTTGGCGAAGCGTCTGAAGACATCTTGCACTTCAGTCTTGAAGAGAATTATGTGCACCCAAGTGTATCTTGAATAATCATCAACAATAACGAAACCATGGAGACAAGCAGTAGCAGTGAGAGTAGAGTAGTGAGTGGGACCAAACAGGTCCATGTGGAGCAACTCAAAAGGTCGAGATGTAGTCATGATTGTCTTCGAGGGATGCTCGGCCCTTGTCATATTCCCAGCTTCACAAGCACCACATAGATGATCTTTCTTGAACTTGACGTCTTCGATGCCTATGACGTGCTTCTTCTTGGCGAGAGTGTGTAGGTTCCTCATGCCTGCATGCCCTAGCCTCCGATGCTAGAGCCAGCACTCTGAAGACTTGGCTAGAAGACATACGACCATCTGTGGTCCTGCTGAGAAATCTACCATGTATAGATCATCTTTCCTCTACCCTTCGAAGACTAGAGACTTGTCAACTTCCATAAGCACAAGACAAGATATTGTCCAAATAGCACAATCATGTTTAAGTCACAAAGCATTGAGACAGACATTAAGTTAAAGCCAAGGGATTCAACAAGCATTACTTTGTCCATGTGCTGATCCCTTGAGATTGCAACTCTACCTAGGCCCAATACCTTGCTTTTACCCGTGTCAGCGAATGTGATGTGACTTTTATCACATGGACATAAGGTTGAGTCCATGAGAAGACTTCGATCACCAGTCATGTGGTTGGTGCATCCGCTATCCATAATCCATTCTGTAGCACGAGGTGTAGTACCCTTGGCACCACGTGCCATGAAGCAGTAAGTGGGAGCGGAGTCGTCCTTGTCACTGGCATCAACGTAGGTGATGGATGCATTGTCTTCAGTGTTGAAGATGGATTTGGCGACGTAGGCTGAAGCTAAGGCCATACTTGCAACGCTAGAGTCAGACTCATCCTCAGACTCCACCACTTCAGCCTCCTCAGAAGCAGACTCCTCCTCTGAATCCATTTCCTTGCCGACAAAAGCACGAGCCTTGCCATACGAGCTTTTCTTGTGTGATGAAGACTTGGAAGAGGACTTGGAAGAAGATTTTGAGTATTTCTTCTTCTTGTTGTCATCAGAGTCATATTCCTTGCTCTTCTTCTTTTTCTTCTCATTGTCCCACTGTGGATACTCAGAGATGTAGTGACCAGGTTTCTTGCACTTGTGACAGGTTCTCTTCTTGTGGTCATGGGAAGAAGCTTCATCATTTCTTGAGCTTGATCATGAAGACTTTCTGAAGCCTTTCTTCTTAGTGAACTTCTGGAACTTCTTCACAAGCATAGCAAGCTCCTTTCCAAGGTCTTCAGCTTCACCAGAACTACAGTCAGATTCTTCTTCAGATGAGGAAACAGCCTTTGCCTTCAAAGCGCGAATTCAGCCATAGTTGGGTCCATATATATCTCTTTTCTCAGATAGCTGAAACGCATGTGTGTTGAGCCTCTCAAGTATGTCAGATGGATCGAGTGTCTTGAAATCAGGACGTTCTTGAATCATAAGAGCTAAAGTGTCAAATGAGTTGTCAAGAGATCTCAGAAGCGTCTTGACGATTTCATGCTTGGTGATCTCAGTGGCGCCGAGAGCCTGAAGCTCGTTTGTGATGTTAGTGAGACGATCAAACGTGAGCTGGACATTTTCATTGTCATTTCTCTTGAAGCAGTTGAAGAGGTTGCGTAGGACACTGATTCTTTGATCTCTCTGAGTTGAAACACCTTCATTGACCTTGGAGAGCCAGTCCCAGACTAGCTTCGACGTTTCCAGGGCACTCACACGACCATACTGCCCTTTGGTCAGATGACCACAGATGATGTTCTTCGCAGTAGAATCGAGTTGAATGAACTTCTTGACATCAGTAGGGGAGACACCTTCACCAGTTTTGAGAACGCCATTCTTGATGACATACCATAGATCAACATCAATGGCTTCAAGATGCATACGCATCTTATTCTTCCAGTAGGGATATTCAATGCCATCGAAGACAGGACATGCAGCGGAGACTTTGATTATCCCTGCAGTCGACATAGCTAAACTCCAGGTGGTTAAACCGAATCACACAGAACAAGGGAGCACCTTGCTCTGATACCAATTGAAAATGCTAGTTATCGACTAGAGGGGGGTGAATAGGCGATTTTGATGAAAGTCTTCAAAACATGAAAGTTTCGAAGACAAACATGAAAACAGGACCTATAAACATGCAGCGGAAGATGAACTACACTAGGAAAGCCATAGCCAAACAAGTATGAAGCTAAAGCATGATGACATATAGCAGCTAGGTAGTAGGATCGGGATGGAAGGTAGTGTGAAGCCAATCAGAACAAGAAGTCACACAGTGAAGTCAAACACGCATAGCAATCAGGCAATGACTTCACAAAGATGAACTGTAAGTAAGGAGAGTAAGAGATAGAACCAGTGTGTTGTGAAGACAAGGATATGTTCGAACCGTTCCAGTTGCTGTGACAACTGTACGTCTGGTTAGGGAGGCTGAGATTGAACTCAGAAGACCGTGTCTTCACCTTATTCCCCTTGAGCTAAGGACACACAGTCCTCGCCCAATCACTCTGGTAAGTCTTGAAGGTAGACTTCCAAACCTTCACAGACTTCGTTCACCGGCAATCCACAATTACTCTTGGATGCTCAGAACTCGACGCCTAACCGGCTGGAGGATTCACAGTCCTCAAGTGTAACAAGTCTTCAAATCACGCGGACAGAAAGACTTCAGTGATGCCAAACACTCTTTGGGCTCTGGGTGTTTTGGGCTTTATCCTCACAAGGATTTCTCTCTCAAACTCTTCAGAGGTGGGTTGCTCTCAATGACAAAAGTCGTGCACTAACTCTGAGCAGCCACCAATTTATGGTGTAGGGGGTGGGCTATTTATAGCCACTGGGCAACCCGACCTGATTTGTCCGAAATGACCCTGGGTCACTAAGGAACTAACATGTGTCACAATGGTCAGATTTCAAACACATGCGATAGCTTGACTTGGGCTACAAGTAAAGCTGACTTATCCTACTCTGGATAAGATTTGCTCTCATTGTCTTTGCTCGAAGACATAGGAATTTGGTTGAGCATCACATCAGTCACTCTGACTTTGTTCACTTGGACCCCACTTAACAATGTGGTGGTTCCTATGACTCAACAAAGAAGAAAGGAAACAACGAAACTACTAAGTCTTCGCGCTCCATAGTCTTCACTCAATGTCTTCTTCTGTCATAGTCTTCAATGTGAATATCTTCATGAACCATCATTATCTTCAATGTCTTCATACATTTTTAGGGGTCATCTCTGGTAGGTAAACTGAATCAAAGAGGGACTACTACCTGTGTTATCATGCAATTCTCACAAACACATTAGTCCCTCAACCATGTTTGTCGTCAATACTCCAAAACCAAACTAGGGGTGGCACTAGATGCATTTACAGGAACTGATCCCATGTGACAGTGTCGATAGGATACGTGGTTGTGAAATTATCCCACCATGATGTTGCGGGTCCATCAAGCTGATGTGCGGCAAAACGCACCTTCTCCGCATATGTGCATCCTGCAGTGGTCAACTCCCTTCCCTTCTTACGGAGCCAATCATCTGCAACTATCGGCTCGGTGCTACTAGAGAACACCGGTGGATTCAGCCTCAAGAAACGAGCTAAGTGATCAACAGGTGGTGGTGGTGGTGGGTTATTGTTGTAGTAGTAGTTGTTGTTGTTGTTCCCCTGATTCTGATTCTGGACTAGCATCTGCATCAATGCATTCTGCTGCTGGATCAACTGAGTGAGCTACGGTGCAAAAGAAAATCCATTGTCACGTCTCGGAGGCATCTGAGGGTTTAGAAAAAATGAGAATATAGAATAGAATGAGGTCTAGAGAGAAACCACTATCCATATGCACATGAGACAAATTCAATCAATATCACTTCAATCAATTCACACAAGGGCATACAACGGTCTAACTATCGTTACAAAAGTGCTCAGACTATACTATATACATGGCGGAATACTACTACTGCTATGGTGGTCGACTAGAAAAATTGATCGGTCGAAGACTTGATGATATAGTTCTCTGGGCAAGTGCAATCATCGTCTTCTCCTCAAGTCGCGGGAAATCACATGAATACTTTTAGCTTCTTCTTCAGATCATCATTCTTCTCCACAACTGTTGCTATTTCCTCCTCATATCCATCGCGTGTAGACTTAAGTTCTTCTTCCAGCTCTGTGATCTTGGTCATAGCCTTCTTCGGGTCTATCATGCCTGCGCACATCTGGTTCTCGTGGCGACGAATGTGTTGGTTTAACTCTTGGATGAAAGCTGCAATTGATCTATCCTTCCTGGTGTTGATCATCTCCCATTGCTCATCTCGGTGCCCACAAATCTGGTAAATAGTATCCTTAAGATCCTTGTGGTAAACTTCTCCAATGCGTCCCATGGTGATGTGGGCTGCCATGCTCTTTCCTAAACTCCAAGTTGGTGCATCAAAGGAAAACTCTATGGGCTCAGTGACAGGCATGAACGTCCTTCCTAGAACTTGAACTTGAATCATCCAGCACTCCTCTTCGGGTAAAGTGGCGATGTAGGTCCCGGTGAAGCTTGGTACTCCGATGTTTAGGTATCTAGTGACTTCCTTCAAGTGGCGTCCAAAGGGTGTATCTTCATCTAGTTGCGTGAACTTGTTCCTTGCATCCGCCATCCTAAAAGAGTAGAAAAGATGAGGAGTCGGAAATGAGAAGAGAGAGTAGTGATCTACGGCTTTAGCTTAGTGGTCGTGTCCTACAGTCAGCCTGTGCTCTGATACCATCTTGTAGCGACCAGACCTCAAATAGTGTGATCTCTGTGCTTTAGTGTCATCCCTGGATCAGTAATGCTGACACGCACAGTACTTGATGGATTTATAATAGAGTAGCAATCACACACTTATTACATCGAATGTCTCAAAAGAGAGCTTATTACAATAAATATGGCTTAAGGCCATCTAATGACGATAACAGCAGAAGGCTTGGAAGATAAGAGAGTCCATCAACTCCAACGGCATCACTCAGTATAAGACCACGACCTAAGCCACCTTACTCGTTGTCTAAAAAGTCTGCAACATGAATGTTGCAGCCCGAAAACGGGTCAGCACATGGAATATGCTGGCATGTAACACATAGAGAGTAATGAAAAGAACTATGCTATACTACATGCATATATGACTGGTGGAAAGCTCTATGGTTACAGTTTTGCATAAAGCCAGTTTTTCCCTACTGCAAAGGAATAAATTTTATTTAACTATCATGGTGGTTGTTAAACATTGAGAAGGTTAACCCAACTCATTCCCAATTAAGCATCATCATTACACCCAACAAAACTAATTAAAGTAACATGATGAGATTCACATGATAATCCAAGTACTAGATACTGAAGATGTCCATAACCGGGGACACGGCTAACCATGATTAGTTTGTACACTCTGCAGAGGTTTGCGCACTTTTCCCTGCAAGACTCGATCTCCTCTATTTGGATTCTCGCACTACATGGTGTTTGAGAAACGGATGACCGAGACATAGCCTTCCAGAAGCGTTTGCACCTTATGATGGGTAGACCGTTACACCTACTTTCCCCTACATCTGCTAGTTTACCACTATAAGAGTTCACACAACTTAATCAACTATGCTAGAGCCCATAGTAGCTTGCGGCTGCGCATGGAAGTTTCTAGCATGAATAATCTCATGATCCCTTAGAGCCTGGGTGGCGGTCCATCAAGAAAATAACATGCAATCACTGGAATCCCAGGTGCCTCAATCCACCTAGATGTGTATTAAAGTTGCCACCTTAAATAAACCATTAAATTAACAATCTCACATCTGTCATGGATACACTCACCCAATCCACGTCTACTAGCATAGCATGGCAATATAAGCAAAGGTAGAAGTAACTCCCAATGGTTTGAAAATAAACTGGATATAGGTACTACCTCAACTACTTACTAAAACCCACATGTTAATCAGATCCTAATCATGCAATTGTTTGAGGATTGATCTAATGCAATAAAACTGGGTAGTAAAGAGATATGATCAAAGTGTTACTTGCCTTGCTGATGATCCGTGAAACCTAGAGATTCGAAGTAGCAAGCGGCGCACTCCGGGTACTCTATCGCAAACAAACAAGCATAAAATAAGCACTCATCTAATGTACAGGTAAAACACAAATGAAAGATCTAACCAGAAAGTTCAACTTAAGAACTCCGGCTTGCAAAAAGAATCAAATCGAACGAAGCAATGAAACTCAAACGGCGAAAGAAACAAGCTTCGTTTTACTAATCTAGATGTAGGTCCAATTTTACAGTAGGAAAAACTTGTTTGAGTAGGTTAAACGGAAAGAGGGTTTCGAGACGAAACTCTGCGCGTTCGAATCGCCTGATTCCGATAAACGAGAGAAAAGTAATACTAAAACGAAAATCGGATCAGAAATCGCGATCAGAAATAATCGCGGAAAATCCGAGAAAAAGAAAAGCAGACGAACAGGCTAACGAACAAACGTTCGCTGTCTGCGGCTAAACGACGAAAACTGTTTGTTAAAACAAACGTACGGACGAACGTCCGCTAAATAAACTAAACGGAAAAAAATAAACCGATCTATTAAAAAAATAAACCGCGGTTCATAAAAAATTCAGGTGGTTTTCTGAGGGAAAACCACCGGCGGCGGCGGCGGACTCCGGCGGCTACCACGACGGCGGCGGCAGCGGATGGAGGCTGCAGCGGATGGCGGCTCCGGCGGCGGGGCGGCGGGACGGGGCGGCGGCGGCTCTGGCGCGGTTGGCGGCTGCAGCGGCGGATCGGGGGCGGGGCTAGGGTTTCGGGTCGGCTCGGGGTGGCCTCCCGGCGCTTATATAGCTCGGCCGGGCCAAGTGTCCTAGTTGGACACGGCCCGATTAGGTCGGTTCATTTTTTTTTAAATAATTACGCGCAGAAAAACAAATAAAAGAAATACTAAACGAACTCCAAAAATCATGAAATAAAATTTTCCCGTCCTCTAAAATTGAGCCGGACAAGATGAACATTTATTTGGGGCCTAAATGCAATTTTGAAAAACGCGTATTTTTCCTAATTCAAATAAAATAGCGATAAAACTCCGAAATAAAATCTTATTCGATTTTAATATTAAATCCTCAATATTTCTTTATTTTGGGAAAGTCATTTTATTTCCTCTCTCATATTTTTATAATTGAAATAATTGAAGATAAAATAATAAAAATCAAATTATCCCAGTTTCAAAATTTGAGAAAACTCAAATATGAAAATAACGAAATCCCCAACTCTCTCCTTGGGTCCTTGAGTTGCGTAGAATTTCTAGGATCAAGCCAAAATGCAATAAAATATGATATGCAATGATGATCTAATGTATAACATTCCAAATTGAAAATTTGGGATGTTACTCAATTTTTCCCTACAACAAATGAATAAATTTTATTTAACTACCACAGTGGTTTAAACATTGAGAAGGTTCCCCCAACTCAATCCCAATTAAGCATCATCTTTAAACCCAATAAAATTAAATTAATTAATATGATGAGATTCACATGAAAATCCAAATACTGGATACTCAAAACGTCCATAACCGGGGACACGGCTAACCATGATTAGTTTATACACTTTGTAGAGGTTTGAGCACTTTTCCCCACAAGACTCGATCTCCTCCGTTGGATTTCTCGCACTGCATGGTGTTTGAGAAATGAATGACCGAGACATAGTCTTTCAGAAGTATTAACTCTTTACTCTGGGTAGACAATACCAACCTACATCCCCTACATCTGCTAGTCTACCACTAAAAGAGGTCACACAACATACTCAACTATGCTAGATCCCATAGTATCTTGCGGCTACACACGGAAGTTTCTAGCATGAATAATCTCATGATCCCTTTTAGCCTGGGTGGCGGTCCATAGGAGAATCACACGGTACCCCGGGATTTCCAAAAATACAGGCAACACTGGGTTCCCCAGGTGCCTCAATCCGCCCAGATGTGAATTTAAGTTGCCACCTTAAGTAAACCATGAATTAACAATCTCACATCTTTCATGGATACACTCACCCAATCCACATCTACTAGCATAGCATAGCAACATAAGCAAACGTAGAAGTAACTCTCAAAGTTTTGATAAATAAAACAGGTAATAGGCACTACCTCATCTACTTCCCAATACCCACATATTAATCAGATCCTAATCATGCAATTGTTTGAGGATGAAACTAATGCATAAAAACTAGGTATGAAAGGGATATGATCAAAGTGTTACTTGCCTTGCTGATGATCCGTGAAACCTAGAGACTCAAAGTAGCAAGCAGCGCACTCCGAGTACTCTATCGCAAACAAACAGTCATACAATAAGCACTCGTCTAATGCATAGCTAAACCTCAAATAAGAGATCTAACCAGAAGGTTCAACTTAAGAACTTTGGTTGGCAAAAAGAATCAAATCAAACGAAGCAACAAAAGTCAAACGGCGAAAAAAACAAGCTTCATTTACTAATCTGGACCTAAGTCAAATTTTACAGTGACAAAAACTTGTTTGAGTTGGTTAAACGGAAAGACGGTTTCGAGATGAAACTCTAGGCGCTTAAATCGCCTAATTCCGATAAACGAGCGAAAAGTTATACTAGAACAAAAATCGGATCAGAAATCGCGATCAGAAATAATCGCGGAAAATCCAAGAAAAAGAAACGGACGAACAGGCTAACGAACGAATGTTCGCTGTCTGCGGCTAAATGACGAAAACCGTTCGTTAAAACGAACGTACGGACGAACGTCCGCTAAATAAACTAAACTAGAAAAAATAAAACCGATCTATTAAAAAAACAACCGCGGTTTTATAAAAAAACCGGGCGGTTTCTGAAGAAAACCGCGGGCGGCGCAGGTGGCTACCTCCGGCGAGGGCGGTGGGGCTCCGACGGCGGGGTCCGGCGGGGCGGCGGTCGGCGGCAGCGGCGGATGGCGGCGGGGGGCGGCGTCGGCGGCGGCGGCAAGGTGCGGCAGCGGCGGCGGATCGAGGCGGCGGCTAGGGTTAGGGTTGGCGGCAGGGTGGGCTGGGGTGGGCTGGCGGCTCGGGCGGGTTTTAAAGGCCAGGCGAAGAGGTGTCCGGGTCGCCCACGGCGGCCCGAGTCGGTTCGCGTTTTTTAAATAATTCGGACGCGCAGAAAAACAAATAAAAGAAATACTAAACAGACTCCAAAAATCCCGAAATAAAATTTCCCCATCCTCTAAAAATAAGTCGGACAAGATGAACATTTATTTGAGGCCTAAATGCAATTTTGAAAAATGCGCATTTTCCTAAGTCAAATAAAATAGCGATAAAACTCCCAAATAAAATCTTATTTGATTTTTTATTATTAAATCCTCAATATTTCTTTATTTTGGGAAAGTTGTTTTATTCCGTCTCTCTTATTTTTATAATAGAAATATTTGAAGATAAAATAATAAAAATCAAATGATCCTATTTTCAAAATTTGAGAAAACTCAAATATGAAAATAACGAAATCCCCAACTCTCTCCGTGGATCGTTGAGTTGCGTAAAATTTCTAGGATCAAGCCAAAATGCAACAAAATATGATATGCAATGATGATCTAATGTATAACATTACAAATTGAAAATTTGGGATATTACATGAACACTCTTGCTTTTGGGATAGAAGTACCAACTTTCATAACACAGGGCAGATGATCTGATATGGGCTTTGCAAGAGGGAGCACAATGGTGTTTGGAAAGGATGTCATCCATGAAGCAGATGTGAAAAACCAATCAAGCTTGACCAATAGAGGATCATGTTGCATGTTACTCCAGCTGAACTTTCTACCAAGCAAAGGCAATTCAACTAAACCTTGGTTACTGATTGCCTCATTGAACATTAGCATATCATTAACATCTCCACCAGGCCTGTTTCTACCTTAAGGTGCTCTCATAAGGTTGAAATCTCCCATGAGAATCTAGTCCACATCATCAGGCATGTGAATATTCAAAAACCAATTAATAAACTCAACTTTGTCTTGTGGGTCACATGGCCCATATATATTTGAAAGAATCCAAGACTGATTAGAGAGTAGACTGGTAAACTGTACTGAAAGTGAGAACCTGTCTTGGGCAATAACTTCTCCAGCAAACTGAGAACCATTCAAAGCCACAAGAAGCCCCCAGAAGCTCCAACAGAGGAGAGGAAAGCAAATTTATTAATTCTATTAGGACATAAGTTTTTAATGTAAGCTGTGTCAAAAGTCTCTCTCTTTGTTTCTTGCAGACACAAAATATTGCAGTCACTCTCATCAATTTTCTGCCTTAAAGTCAACCATTTGTCCTCAGAATTCATTCCTCTAATATTCCAATTAGAATATTCCAGTTCCTGTTTGTGTTATTCATTGATACACATGTGAGTTTTGTACCAGAGATCAAGCACCAGCACTTGATCAACCAAATATAAGAGAGGATGGCACAAGGCCCTGATCCACATCACACCACATGACCAACAGAGCATCCAATCACATATCACATGAATACTATTAAGAGAGTAGATCACCAGGTAAACAAGTTTCATAAAGTACCAGCAACCAAGTCTTACACCATTCATAAAAATATCCAAAATAGAAGGAGAGGCTCCACACACACAACCCCTCAACACATTACTCCAACTAAGGGCCTCTAACATCATGGAGAGTCGGAGGTATGTCCTTCTCCTTTGGCCAAGGGCACCTTGTCCTAAACATCATCTTGCCTTCACTTGGGCTTCTTAGCCAGCTTGTCCTCCAGCTCCCTCTCAGCAACCTTACAGAAAGAGGTAGTGAGATTTTTAACAAATGATTTTTGTATGATGGGAGGGACAACATTGCAAGGTAGACAATTATTATTAGAGCAGGAGTTTCTTTTGTAGCCAACATTGTCCTTCTTAATTCTATCACTTCTTCTTACCTCTGTTCTAGGGGAGTTTTTCCACTTCTTCTCTTCCTCAAGTTATCTTGGCCAAAAGGCTGCAGTAGAGCCTCGGACTCCACATCCTGCATATTGGCAGCCACTCCAATATTTTCTTTGTCCTTGTCCTTAGCACAATCTTCCTCCATGGCCTGACAAATAGGTGCATGTGAGGTAGGGCACTTATCAGGTATGTGAAACAGAATGTCTTGATCCATATTCTCCACAGCAGTGAAAAGTTCCCACATTCCAGATTTTAACATATTGATAGTCCAAGCAAACTTATCAGGGGATAGAAGAAGGTGGACAATAAAATTAAACCAACTTACAGGAATGTTGGTAGAGAAAGAGCTCTTGTTTTCCAAAGGTTGCTCTTGAAAGTGATGTTTCCATAGCAGCATGCCTTCTTCAGAAACATCATGATCATTGTTAGCAGCTGCAGCCATCTGAATGCATTTCAAACCAAGTAGAGAAGGTGCCATGCTAAAATGCTCATTGATTTGGTTAACCCAATTACCTTGAAGCCCTGACTAAAGATCCTCCAAGTTCTCAACTGGCTGTAAGCTTCCTCTAGAAGTATTTATGTGGTCAGAACTGCAAACCAAGGCCTCAATGGAAGATCCACTAGCAAGAGAGGAGGAAATTTGCTCAGTAGTTGCCACAGTATCCAAAGGTAAAGCAGAAACCAAACCAGACTCCATTGTAGCTTCTTGCAATATAGGAGGGGGAGGAACCATATCTTGAGCTGCAGAAACAATAGCAGTGTCATCTGCTTCATGAGGATTGGGTGCAACAAGTTGAAGTTGATTTGCAGCAACATGATCATGCAGGTCTACATCAACCATTGCAGCATCCAAGTTCTGCCCATGCAACAAAAGAGGCTCCTCATCATCTGATTGATAAGCACGGATAATGTTCTGTAAGCCATTGGCAATCACAATGGCAGGAGGAGGTAAAACAGCAGGCACTGCAGCCCTAGGAAGGAAGTCCTCCACTGCTACAGGTGGCAAAAGCAGGTTTCTGTTATCTCCTTCAGAGAAAGACATATCTGAAGATAAGCTATTGTTGCTAGGTGCAGGAAGCAGTTCTTCCCCATCTGCCCAGGGCATTTCTTCTTGCTGCACTACATCCAGAAAATCCTCAAGTTCTGCATTCTGGTTATTCTGCTGATTCACATCCCAATTATCCCAATTCTCCTCATTCTGAACATCCATAGGATTGTTGTTGACAGCATCATCATGGAAGCCATCTCCAGGCACAACATTTTCAGGCAATGGGTGTGGGTTCGCATTGCCAGGAGGAAAAGGATCCTCATCTGCTGGGCCCCCACCAAGAAGCTCACTTGCCAGGATTTCAATGGATGAAGACCAGCCATCTTCCTCAAACTCATCCCCTTCAGACCATCTCATACTTTTGGGAATGCTATCTAGATTCATAACTCTTGCTTTGACTACAATATGCCCCATGTGATCATCTTCCTTGTCCCATGAGATCATACGGCCAAACTTACTGACAGCACACGCCAAATCTTCAGTGTTTCAAAAATCAAAAGGAACTCCCGTTAGAAGCAACCAAACAGTTCTATTGAAATGAACCCTCCTGTGGTTTCTGCCCTCATCATGCTTCACAAAAGTAATGAACACGTCACCAAATTCATGTGGGATATCTAGCACCAACTTATCCCTGTCTCGAACCCTCGTAAGATGAACATAAGCCTCTTCGAATGGACAACGTTGAATGTCCCGCAACCCCAACTGGCTATGCTCAACAGTAAACTCCTCAAGAACATCTCTTAGATTGGGGAAAGGAGCATCGGCGGGGAGGGGATGGATGGTCGCAATCGCCCAATCTTCATGGCGATGAGGATGATGCGGCAGCACCACCCGAGCCACCCCATTGCGGCCCTGGACCTGCTGAATATCAAAGCCATGGGGCATGAAGGGACGCGGGTCAATCGGAATGTTGTCCATCAGAGCCGCAACACAAGCACTCTCCGTCGATGTCAAGCTCAAGGTGACGGGAGCAGAGTTTGAGAACTATGGAGAAACAGAGGAGCAGTGCGGAGACGTTGAGGAGGCAAGTGCAAAACGAGGCTGAAAATTAGGGAAAGATCCCAAATAGAGCTCGCTAAAAGAGGAAACCAACGAGGGGTCGCGGGCCGGGCCAGTGGACTTAAACTAGTCCTGGACCGCATCCAAGTCCCAGTCCTCATTTGGTGGGCTGGGGAAAGTAGCAAACCTAAGGGATGGAAAAAGCCTAGGAAGTCATTTCTCGTGACACTCCCTGACAAAGTGGCCCATCTTGCCACATGTATAATACTGAAGCGAGTCATTTGAATGACCCTGATTTCCGCCCTATGGAGCCGCAACGTGAACCTCTCCTGAGGTATTAAGATTGAGCATTAAGGGCTCATTATTGCCCGAGGCCACATTATTGCTAGTGGTCGGAATATTCGCAAGGCGAGCAAAAACTGATGGCCGGAGTTGAACGCCGGAGACTCTGCCGGCGGCAGATCGCGGACACGGACCACTAGTGACCAAAGTCCAAGAAGCCTCCTCTTCATGATAGAATAGTTGCTCTTCACACAACCAGTTAGGGCCTCCAAAACCCCAAAGATTGAAAACTAATCAACCACACGGCCATGATTATAGATCTCAAAACCCACTGCTTTTGAAGCAACAGAAAACTTGAAAGTTTTGTCCTTCAGATGAAGCACACGGAAACCTTGAGGATAGCCACCAAAACAAGATTGTAGCGTGATACTAACCGTGTGACAATCCAACCGAAAACGAGCACGACAGAAGGAAACCACCAAAGTGAACTATCGTTGACGAAAACCAGGCGAAAACACCACTGGGTGACCAAACTTTTGCCTCATTGAACGCTGAAAATCTTTACCTCGAGCAAAGTTGAGTGATGGAGGATCCATGGCCATCCTTTCCACAACTCCTCCCGCAAAGAAACAAGAACTAGGTTGGTGGCTGCCACCCTCAGAGTGACAAGTGGCAGAGAGGCAGTGGCCGCCGGTGCCGGAGTGGCAACCGGCGGGAGGAGGGGTGGCCTCCGGGGCCGGAGTGGGCACTGGCGGTGAGCTCCAAGGAGGAGCCTAGGAGGGGGGTTCTCTCACATGCCTAGGAGGGGGAGCCAAGGGCCATGTAATGATCCCGCTTAGTCCGATTAGTACAAAATATGTTGCCTAATTTCCTTAAAGCTCAAGGTTTCGCAAATCATACCACCACTCAAAGCTCTTACCTCTAAAGCGGATGCCAACTCTTCCAAAGAGGGAGCTAGTGATTTGACACCTAAGCAATCCCTTGGGAAATATGGTATGTGCGCACATTCTATGGTCCCCCACCAATTTAGTTTGGTGCTCATAGCATCACTATGCCACATATGAATCTACTTTTCCTCCCACCCATGTTGGATGCATCTAATTTTTCTAATTGGTTATTTCTTAGAAGATCCAACATTAGTAGCTCTTCAGCCAATTTTTTTGGAGAATCACTAAAGAAGGGTTCAACCCCTATGATCCAAGATAACTTGACTCCAAGAGAAGAAGTGGACAATAAACTCAATGCATTTGCCTTGTGCATCATGCAGAAGTAATTGACCACCGAGAACCTAGCCCACATACATCCCTTCCTGACTGCTAAGGAAGCTTGGGATCATCTCGACAACTTATTCATGGGAAGCTGAAGCATCCAACACTCCTAGTTTGATGTTATTCAAGATTAAGTTTATGAGTTTACCATGCATGAAAATGTGATCCGTGAAGAACTCTACAATAGACTTATGATGCTTGCAGTTTCTTTGAGGGGCCATATGAGCAAGGAGTCAGATGAAAAATGGATCAAGAACAAGTTTCTTAAAGCTATCATGCTATTTGACAAGAACATGTCTTCTGTGATTCGCCAAAGGCCGGACTTCCATACTTTGTCCTTCAATGATGTGTTGAGCGAGTTCATCTCCATGGGAGTCTTAAGCAAGACCGCAAAGAATAGCCTTGCTCGTGCTGGTGGGATCAAGAAACCCAACCTTGCATTTATGCCGAGGCAGACCAAGTTGATTATGCTAGAGAAGAAGATAGTGTTTCCCCAAGGATACCAAGTATTCCTTCATGAGCACATGATTCTAGCCTCAAGAACTTTTTGGGGGAACAAGGTGAACTTTAAGTCAAACAACTCAAAGGATAACTATAGTGGTTTCAAGCTAAAGGGGCAACAAGTTAGAACTTGTTTCAATTGTGGGAATGTGAACTATTTTGTCACGCAATGCCCATATGAAAAAGGGAAGACAATGGAGGCAATATTATTCATGAGGATAAAACCAAGACTTGTGAAAACAACAACTTTGCAAAGAAGAAGCCTCAGAGGGTGTTGGTGTTTCAAGAAGAGTGCTGGTGGGATCAAGAAACCCAACCTTGCATTTATGCCGAGGCAGACCAAGTTGATTATGCTAGAGAAGAAGATAGTGTTTCCCCAAGGATACCAAGTATGCCTTCATGAGCACATGACTCTAGCCTCAAGAACTTTTTGGGGGAACAAGGTGAACTTTAAGTCAAACAACTCAAAGGATAACTACAGTGGTTTCAAGCTAAAGGGGCAACAAGTTAGAACTTGTTTCAATTGTGGGAATGTGAACTATTTTGTCACGGAATGCCCATATGAAAAAGGGAAGACAATGGAGGCAATATTATTCATGAGGATAAAACCAAGACTTGTGAAAACAACAACTTTGCAAAGAAGAAGCCTCAGAGGGTGTTGGTGTTTCAAGAAGAATGCACATCCGATGATGATGAAGACCATGGTGGTGAAGTTGTGGCATTGGCATCAATTGTGATTGCCACCACTTCCTCTCCATCGACATCCCTCTTCAACTTCCCTAATGAGAACAAGATCACTACCCACAAATGTCTTATCACTGTACCGCAAGGTGCTATACACATGGTTTTTAACCCCTTTCTGCGATGGCATTCTGAATCGTCGTCGAGTGAGTGTGTGCGATAGGGGGGGGTCCTTCCCACACAACCCAAAAACCATCGGGGATAGGCAAGCGACTACTAATGATCGCCATAGAATAAACGTATGAGAAGTCGCCCCAGTCCCACATGTTACATCTCAACGTTACGTTTCTGATCTGAGAGACATCCGAAATGATTACGCCGCTATAGTCCTGTGAAAAAGGTGGACATCAACATTTAGTCTACCGATGTGTTTGTGATAGGTACGTTATTGCACACAGTTCAACAATGTAAATTGTGTGTGGTTCCTCTACTAACGCCAACATGTCCATTTTCATAACTGTGTGCGATAGGTATTCCTAACACACATGCACACAGGTTTGAAATGTTTGTCGTATTGCCATGAATCGCACACGCATATGAGACAAAACCGTGTGTGTGTCTGTCGGGCATCACATACATTTCACATCAAAGAACCGTCTGTTCTCTATTTTTCATCGCACACGCCGTTTTTCTTTCTAACCGTGTGCACATTATTTTATTCACTCCTGTTTCATTTTATTTTTCCCTGTAATTTGTTATTCGGATTGGAAATTTTGAAATATGAAAAATGGAATTCAAATTCTCAGCACAATGGTTCAACAACCAATCCATAAATAAAATTCGCAGTACAATATGTTCAGTAATTACAGGATTAGGCAGCAATTAACTATGTTGAACCACAATATTTAGAGGAGGTAAAGGTGAAGAGACAAGTGTAAATCATTTTGGCCGCTGATGGTGTTGAAGAAGCAGAATGCCCATAATGTGCCCTCCTGCATGCCATAGGCACGAAAAACTTTTGTCCAACCCTTTGTGACAATCACCCGCCCATCCTTCACCGCCTTTAGGAAGACTTCTAGAGCATTATCATGGTAGCATGAATTATATACTTTAACCTTTGTTGCCTCCACTCCGGTCATGTAGTTTGCATGGTAATCATCAGTAAATTGCTTCAGAAACCACTGAAAAGAGAAAAAATTTAGATACTCAGGTCTAATAGAGTAACTTGTTGTGGGCAGGGGGAAAAGGCAACACATTACTTACCATCCTAAAGTTCACTATTGTCTTGGACAAAGTGTAAATAAAGAGCTTAATTCCCATCACCCATTTCTTTCGCCAAAGAGCATATCCAATAGATGATGTATATTTTGGTGCTCCAAACCGGTGATGTAAAAATTTGGAGCACCAAAAAGTGCGTTTTACATCTCTGAAAAAAGCTCAACTCCAACAGATGGTCCAAAACCGAGATGTAAAAGAGAAACTCCAACAGATGGTCCAAAACAAAAGATGTAAAACCGGCCGGTGGCTGCACGGCTGCTGTTCAGCCACTGTACAACCACGGTTTTGCATTCAAATATCACTTAAAATTTGAAATAAAGTGCTTCATCATCATAGGTCAAATCCTAACAAAAGTGCATCATCATCATCATAGTTTCAAATCCCTCTACCAAAAGTGCAACGTCCCAATCAAAGTTTTTCGGCCTACAAATTAAAATGCACATGAATATCATTCATGCGGCTCATCAACACCACCGACGTTGTAAACCGTGGTATGATCATCATCATCACCGAATTCTTTGTCGACGTTATGAAGCAGTGAAATATCGTTGCCGAGAGCACGACCGAAAGCACCTTCATTGCCTCCCAGCCGGTCATGTTGCCTCCGAAGCCACCTAAAGTAAATATGCCATAGAGGCAATAATAAATTTGTTATTTTATATTTCCTTATATCATGATAAATGTTTATTATTCATGCTAGAATTATATTAACCAGAAACTTTATACATGTGTGGATACACAGAAAAAATATCGTGTCCCTAGTAAGCCTCTACTAGACTAGCCCGTTAATCAAAGATGGTTAAGTTTCCTAACCATAGACATGTGTTGTCATTTGATGAACAGGATCACATCATTAGGAGAAAGATGTGATGGACAAGACCCATCTGTTAGCTTAGCATATTGATCGTTCAGTTTTATTGCTATTGCTTTCTTCATGTCATAAACATATTCCTTTGACTATGAGATTATGCAACTCCCGGATATTGGAGGAATACCTTGTGTGCTATCAAATGTCACAACGTACCTGGGTGATTATAAAGATGCTCTACAGGTATCTCCGAAGATGTTTGTTGGGTTGGCATAGATCGAGATTAGGATTTGTCACTCCGAGTATCGGAGAGGTATCTCTGGGCCCTCTCGGTAATGCACATCATAAGAAGCCTTGCAAGCAAAGTGACTAATGAGTTAGTTACAAGATGATGTATTACGGTACGAGTAAAGAGACTTGCCGGTAACGAGATTGAACTAGGTGTGTGGATACCGAAGGTAGAATCTCGGGCAAGTGACATACCGATGGACAAAGGGAATAACGTATGTTGTCATAATGATTCGACCGATAAAGATCTTCGTAGAATATGTAGAAGCCAATATGAGCGTCCAGGTTCCGCTATTGGTTATTGACCGGAGAGGTGTCTTGGTCATGTCTACATAGTTCTCGAACCCGTAGGGTCCGCACGCTTAATGTTTGATGACGATTTTGTATTATATGAGTTATATGATTTGGTGATCGAATGTTGTTCGGAGTCCCGGATGAGATCACGTAGATGACGAGGAGCCTCGAAATGGTCGAGAGGTAAAGACTCATATATAGGACAATGATATTCAGACACCGGAAGTGTTCTGTGGGTACCCGATACATATTGGGTCACCGGAAGGGGTTCCGCCCCCCCCCCCCCGGCAACTATATGGGGCTAATGGGCCAAGAGGGGGACAGACCAGCCCCTAAGGGGCTGGTGCGCCCCCATATATGCCGAAATAGGAGGAGAAGGAAAGGGTGGAAGGGAGAAGGAAGGGGAGGGATTCAGCCTCCCCCTTCCTTCCCTCCTCCCTCCTCCTTCCTCCCCCCCCCCCCCGGGAACTTATGGAAGGGGGGAGGCCGAATTGGGGAGGCGCCCAAGTAGGATTCCTCCTACTTATATATATATATATATATATATATATATATATATATATCTGTGTGGGGGGGGAGACCGCTAGAAAAAACAACAACATCTGTTAGCCGTGTGCGGAGCCTCCCTCCACAGATTACACCCTCGATTATATCTCCGTAGTGCTTAGGCGAAGCCCTGCATGGATCATTTTACCATCACCGTCACCACACTGTCGTGCTGGCGGAACTCATCGCCCTCGACACTTTGCTAGATCAAGAGTTCGAGGGACGTCATCAAGCTTAACGTGTGCAGAACTCGGAGGTGCCGTATGTTCGGTGCTTGATCGGTCGGAACGAGAAGAAGTTCGACTACATCAACTGCGTTGTCAAACGCTTCCGCTTTCGGTCTACGAGGGTACATAGACACACTCTCCCCCTCTCGTTGGTATGCATCTCCTAGATAGATCTTGCATGAGCATAGGAATATTTTTGAAATTGCATGCTACGTTCCCCAACACCACCTCCCATGCCACCTTCCATGTTGCCACCGAAGCCACCTCCCATGTTTCCGTCCAATGCACCATTCATAGCACCTCCCATCATGTTCATGTAGCCACCCATGGCACCTCCCATGCCTCCTCCCATGGTACCTCCCATGCCTCCTCGCATGGTATCTCCCATGCCTCCTCCCATCATCATTTGCCTCATGAGCATTTGCTTCTTCATGAGCATTTCATTGCGAAAAAGTTCAACATAGGCCTTTGCCTTGGGATCAAAAGTAGATGTGTCCATGAACATAAACTTGAGTGCCTTCTCCTTGACCATCTTCAACTCCTCGACCACGACCTTTTTATCCTCTAGGTCCATAGTCCTCTCCTCGGCCACCGCCCTCTTCTCTTCGGCCGCCGCCCTCCGCTGCTCGGCCTCACTGTTCTCCTCTATTTCATTGAGCTTCAACTTTCTTCGGCATACTCTTTCCTCACCATGACAATGGCATCAAATCCTTCCTTGAGATCACTATCTCCAGCCTTGGTTCCCTTCACTTTCTTGTTTCCATCGGGCCTATAAGATTTTGTCTCGGATTGAGGAGTGGGGCTCCTCTCCTCACTTGAGACATCTTCTTCATCCTCAATCACCACACTCTTCTTCTTCGAAGCATCAAAAGTCTCTCTAGCTTTCCACTTTTCCTCATCCTTTAGCTCTTTGTAGCAATGATGAAAAGTGAAAGCTTTTGCTTTCTTTTTCTTCTTCTCGCCTTTCATGTTCCTCTCTCGAAACAATTCTTGGGCAATCATTTTGTACAATAAAACAACCAACACATCATCACCAAAATGTGGAAAAATCTAATATTTGAAAAAGCACGCACGAAGAGGAAATATTTACCAAGTCACAATCACCGCAACCACTTGGGTTCATGCGAGCAACATTTGACAAGCAACTGGCCCACTTTTGGCATTCGGTGTTGATGGTGGACCAACGTTGGCGAAGAGAGTCGCTCGAACGGAAGTGACCACTTGTGTTGCACTCATCTTGATGCATTGCCAATAGATGTTTACCATTTGGTCACTTCCAATGGATGCATCTTGAGAGACTTTCTTCCATGCGGTGCATATGAACACATCCTCCGCATTGGTATAATTTCCACTTCTTCCCTCCACAACAAAGCCCTCATCGTCCATGTCAAGATTGCCATCACCATATTGGGTTTCATATTCTTGTGACACATACTCGTGCGACACATAATCATCATTTGCCACATTTTTCGCATGCAAGAAAGCTTCATAATCAAGACTACAGTTGAATGTACAAACATTCAACATCACATTCAATTTGAAACAACAAACGAGAGCACAAAATATATTTTTTACCTTTGCGACATATAATCGAACATGTTGGAGGCGGTGGCCGTTGGCGTGTCCACATCTTCCTCCATGGCCGGCGGTGGCAGTGGCGAAGGTGGAGGAACGGCTCCTTGGCTGCTGGAGAACGCTGCTGGCCCGAGCCGCCGCGGTTGCCTTCGAGATTTTGGCCGGTGGAGCCGCACTTTCGGCCTGGTCCCGGCCACGATTCGCCGGCCGTTTGCCTCCGCCTCGTGCCTTTGTCGCCTTCGTAGTAACCACCGGTGCGGTGGCGACCGACCGAGGCGGCGGGCAGGGGGCGACGGCATGGATGCGGCGGCAGCGGAGGCGACGACGTGGGTTAGCCCACCGCGCGGCAGAGAAGGTGGCGGGGTCATCGGCGGAAGGTAGGGACGGGCGGGTCATGGGCGGGCGGTCGTGAGCGAGAAGGCAAATGAACTGGCGGTTGGTCATTTCGCGGGCGACCACGGTTTTACATCGGATGTATCGCTTAATGTAAATTTGCATCACGAAGTTTTCAATTTTACATCTCTGGGAGGCGGTGATGTATTTATTTTTTTACATATGGACCATCTGTTGGAGCAACGTTTTTGTCTCTCGAATCTCCAGAAGTTGGTTATTTTTACATATGGACCGTCTATTGGAGATGCTCTAACAATCTTTCTTAGTTTTCTCACTTGACGCTTGTTCATGAATATCTCATTTCCCCATACGCAAAAGGGATCGAAGCATGGATCAGTATCGCTCATATATGTACCTACAAGCAACCGGTAAATGTTAGAAGCTAAACTGAGATTGCACAAATGATGTAAAATACAACTACCTACGTACCTAAGTACAAGTATTTTAAGAGATTTCAATATGAACTACATACAAATGTATACCGAATTATTGACATAGTTTAGATTAGAATCTAGATTCACCCATTTTGCTTCATATGTAGTCTATATTGGAATCTCTAAAAATACTTATATTTAGGAACAGATGGTGTATAAGACATGGGATGCAGCTAACCTCAACGGCAAACAACAACATCGCCCATTGTAGCCCTGTGTAAGTACATGAAAAGGCAATGTTAACTACAACAGGGTTAACATCCACCAAAAATAGCAAATGGTAATAAAACGACAGCATATGTAGTGATATCTTCATTGCGAAAGAGTAGCACAGTAGAAAAGGGACGGATTAAAAAATGGATAGAATTGTTTACTACAACAGACAACCTAGTATAGCCATTGAAATTGGTACTGATAGAAATGAAATTGACAGAGTTAAACATCGCAAGGCAGGTGCTGCTAGAGCAGAGAATGGCCCTGTTGTCTATAAAAAGGTAGGGAAAATAGATAAGACGGGCTAGGCGTGTTTAGTACAACATGCTTAATACATGAACCGTACAAAACACGGCCATTGCATCTGGTATTGGTAAGATTCAACTGGTCAGTTCATACTTGGTAAGTCCTGAGGGGTAGTTGCTCGGGCACTTCATATGGACAAGAGCCCGCCCCAAGTCCGCCGCATCGGAGGTGAGGTGTTCCTCTGGTTCGAAGAGTGGATCAGTGACGCTGACATGTGTACCTACAAGAAGCAAGTAAATATTAGAAGCCAAACTGCAGTTGCACAAATGATGTAAAATACTGTAAGACATGGGATGCAGCTAACCTCGATGGCAAACAACATCATCGCCCGTTCTGGCCCTGCGTAAGCATTGCTGAGGAAATCGTTAACTGGTAGCTGCTTGGTTGGCTGGTGAGTAGGGGATTAATCGGCTAATTGGCAAGTTAATCGGACATTTAATCAATTAATCAGACGATTTATCGGTTTATAGGCTACTCGGTGAACCTATGAGTAGGGATTAATCGGTAAGTTAACTGGTTAATTGGATGAATTCTTGAACAGGGTGCGTAAGTACATCGAACGACATGTTAAGTAAAACAGGGTTAGGATGTCGGGGGCGATGCTGATTCCCGCCAACACCTATGGGGACAGGGCCCCTTTCGGTTCGGTGGGGGGCGGAGAGCGCACAAAGAGCGGATCGAGGCAGTGCACGCGGGGCGGTATTACCCAGCTTCGGGCCGCACGGATGCGTAAAACCCTACTGCTGCTTGTTTGTGTATATTGGATTCTTGCTCAGGAGCGATGGACGCTGCCAGACTGAGCTTGAGAGTATTCCTAGTGTTGAACGAGCCGAACTGGCCGAGCCTCTGAACTTCCGAACCCCTTCTACGTTGCGCTTGGGCCTCCTTTTATACTCTCAAGGGGTCACCGACAGGGGGCAACGTAGACAAGAAGGGTAAAAATGGAAAAGGATGCGGTAGGTGCAGCTACCGCTACTGTGGATACAGTGCGCCCTACCTAACTCTGACGGCAGGGGACAAGGCATTAAATGCCTGTCTGAGTCTCCTAAACAGTGCAAAAGGTGACCGTTAGGAGTGCCACCGTTTGCCACGATGGGCTTCTCTTCATCTCCGCTTGCCACCACGTACCCCTAGCTGCACGGCCTCCCGCCACGTGTGCTTGGGAGAGTCCCAGAGCGACACGTTAGCAGGTGAGCTGGAGCGCGGGCACGAAGTGGGGGTTTCCCGCGGCAAGCTCCTTGCCGCGGCTGTCGTCTTGTCGCGTCCGGAAGCTTGTCGCTCGCCGGTTCTTGCCGGGACGCAGGGCGCGTCGCGGCAAGCTTTCTTGGTATGCCTTGAGTGGCCTTCCCGGCAAGCTCCTCTTGCCGGGGTCTTGTCTCTTCCCGGCAAGCTCCTCTTGCCGGGGCCTTGGTTGGCCTTCCCGGCAAGCTCCTCTTGCCGGGGCCTTGGTTTGAGTACTTTGTTCTTGAATGGTCTTCAAGGGAACCACGGAGGGTCCTGGCGGTCACCCGGCAAGCCTTGCCGCGGGGCGCTGCAACTGCCCGTGCACGAGTTCGGGGTAATAGGGTACCCCTACTCTAGTACACCGACAGGAGCCCCCGGGCCTGGGCCATACACGGTGCCGAGCGCTGTTGGGCCAGGCCCAAAACAGTGCACGGGCACGCGCGGCCTAGGTCACGCCGAATCTAACTCCGCTCCCACCGCGCACGCCCAGAACGGCATGCGTCAAACGCGGCGTCGTGGGAGAGATCGTGGGTGGCGTGCGTGGGGCTAAGCCCCCCGAGCATGCGTCAGGCCACGATGATGGGGACGATTCACGCCCTCCTCCTTAAACGGAGGTAGGTGTGAGGGCGTGGTGCATTTACTGGACGGGGCCGGTGCGCGGTTTTCGGGACGTCCACTCCCCGCGTTCACGGGGCGGAGCGAGGCCGCCTCATCTGTCGCCTTAGTTCTGCATCCCCGCCACGCGGCTCCCATGCGCTTGGGGTCACGGACGGTGGAGTGGGAAACTGGGCCGTCGCGAGCGGGTTGGCCCCGACGCCCTGCCCTTCCCGTGTCTTGATTCGCTGAGCGGGGCGGCCGAGCCCCCACATCGCTCCTTTATAAAGAGCGGGATGGGAGCACAGAAACCCGCACTCTCTCATCTTCTCCTTTCTTCAGCTTCTGCTCCCCTTTCTCTCATCTGCCATGGAGAAAGGGAACCCAGGCCCTTCATCGGTGGCGGCGAGGGTCGCCGCCAGACAGCGCATCTCTCCCTCTTCCGCGCCCGTGGTGGCAGAGCCAGCCATAAGGGGAAGAGGGAGGGGGCGAGGTCGCGGACGAGGTCGAGGACGAGGTCGAGGCGCTCGGGGAAGAGGCGGACGGGGCGGCGCGTCAGCTTCACCTCCGCCGGCGGCTCCTCCCCCCACGGCGGTCCATATAGGGGACGACCCTTGCGAGTTCTTCGTCAGGCTGCGCCGGGCGCCTCGTCGTCGCCTCCGGCTTCCAGCTCCGTTTGCGCGCGCGATGGAAGTGGAGCCGCCCGAGATGCTGAGACTGCACATGAGGGGCTGTGGGATCAGCAGCACGCGAGTCCGCGTTGCATTCCCAGCCCCTAATGTGATGTATCTTGATCGAGGGTGGAAGACGTTCGCCCGCATCCACAGCTTGACGGAGGGGTTTACCCTCCATTTTAAGTTGATGGAGGGCGATCTCCTCTCCGTCAAGGCCTTCGGGTGCTTCGGCACTCGGGCGAAGTGCTGCGTGGACAGCTCCTCCGACAGCGAAGGCTCCTCCTCGAGCGAGAGCGACGAGGAGGGGAGCGACAGCGACGACGAGGGTAGCGGGCGGCGGGGTAGCGGGTCCGACTAGGCGTCGGGCGCCGCCTTGCGCGGCACCGGCGACCCCATCATCCGCGTCGCCGGCTTCTTGAACTCCCCGGGGTCGTCTCCTTGGGCGGCTGGCGTAGGGAGGCTGCGGAAGGGGAAGAGGGCAGGCGACAAGGCCGTCAAGCCGGAGTACGAGGGCGTGGTGCCCTCGACAGCGTGCTGACGTCCTGTCGCCCCGTCTTCGAGCCCCGCTTCCAGCGCCGCCGTCGCCGTCCAGCCTTCGGACGGCCCCCGGGATGTTCCCTTGGTGTCTTCTGGCACCCGTAGCTCGCCTAGGCACTCCTTTTGCCCTTTTCGCCTCCTTGACCTGCCTCCTGAAAAGGGGGACAGGAAAGGGATTACGGGCATCTTATCTTTTTAATTTGTAAGCCTTCGGGCCTTAGCTGTATCTAGAACTTGTAATCCTCTCTTTCATGTTTTTCATCCTCTATGGACTGTACCTGAGTGGGATGTTTTTTAATGAAAAGGGGATGCTTGCCGGGTTATTTGTCTCGCGAGTTAAACCCACGCCAAGGAGCAAATCCTTGGTATCCTTCGGACAGACATTTCATGTCCCGGCAACAGGCCCTGCCGCCTTCCCACGTCGCTCAACCTTTCTCACGCTTTTAACGGAGGCAGGAACGAGGTGGGTGCGGTCTCCTCGTTTCATCCCTTTGCTGCCGCGACTACGACCAAACTTGGCCCCGAGAACGAGCCCCAGGGCCTAGAGTCGAGGGAGCACGGCAGTTTCCGGGAAGAAACGAGGTTTCACCTTCCCCAGTCCATAAGAGGATGCATGATGAGGGATGAAAGACTTATCTGATAGTGCAGCCCTCGGCAACTCTGGTTTGCCGTGGACGATTCTTGGCACTCACAGCCCCCAGCGATACTGGCTTGCCGGGAAGGCTTTTATCTTCAGGAGAGAACTTTGACGTTCTCGATGCCGGCTTCCGGCAAGCTGGTTGCCAGGAAGGCTTTTATCTTCAGCAGAGAACTTTGACGTTCTCGATGCCGGCTTCCGGCAAACTCGTTGCCAGGAAGGCTTTTATCTTCAGCAGAGAACTTTGACGTTCTCGATGCCGGCTTCCGGCAAGCTGGTTGCCAGGAAGGCTTTTATCTTCAGCAGAGAACTTTGACGTTCTCGATGCCGGCTTCCGGCAAGCTGGTTGCCAGGAAGGCTTTTATCTTCAGCAGAGAACTTTGACGTTCTCGATGCCGGCTTCCGGCAAGCTGGTTGCCAGGAAGGCTTTTATCTTCAGCAGAGAACTTTGACGTTCTCGATGCCGGCTTCCGGCAAGCTGGTTGCCAGGAAAGCTTTTATCTTCAGCAGAGAACTTTGACGTTCTCGATGCCGGCTTCCGGCAAGCTGGTTGCCAGGAAGGCTTTTATCTTCAGCAGAGAACTTTGACGTTCTCGATGTCGTCTTCCGGCAAGCTGGTTGCTAGGAAGGCTTTTGGCGAAGAACTTCGTTGTTCTTGACACCGGCTCCCGGCAAGATCGTTGCCGGAAAGGCTTATGGCGAAGAACTTCGTTGTTCTTGACGTCGGCTCCCGGCAAGGTCGTTGCCGGGAAGGCTTATGGCGAAGAACTTCGTCGTTCTTGACGCGGGCTTCCGGCAAGCTCGTTGCCGGAAAGGCTTATGGCGAAGAACTTCGTCGTTCTTGACGCCGGCTTCCGGCAAGCTCGTTGCCGGAAAGGCTTATGGCGAAGAACTTCGTCGTTCTTGACGCCGGCTTCCGGCAAGATCGTTGCCGGAAAGGCTTATGGCGAAGAACTTCGTCGTTCTTGACGCCGAAGAGATTGGCCCTAAGGGCGTTGCCAGCCCCCGGGCCATAACTGCGTTCAAACATAGCAAGTGATTAGCATCCGAAGTGCACTCCACTTGCTTGCGAATTTCGACTTTTGCTGCATATTCCCTATGCCTGCTGGAATGTTTTCCGGTGCGTACGATCCAGCCAGTAGCGCTTGAGGGAACGGGCCCTTAGCGGCTATTCGGGAACAACGCCTCCCGGAAAGGTTTACCTTCTTGGTTTTAGCGCAACCGCACAAGTTGCCAAGCGGACTCGAGGCAACATGGAGCGCAACTAGCCCCGAGAAGGCTCCTCGGCATACAGGTCTATGCAGAAATCTCAAATAAATAGCGCATGCTATCTTCCTGTTCAACCTCTCTTTGTACGTCCACCCTACGCTTTCTAGGGAAACTTGCCGGTGCAGGCACCCTTGCCGCGAGCGCCGAGTGCGGAACTTCAGCAGCCTGCTGGCGGGGTCGCTACCGACAAGCAATCTTGTCGCAACTAGTTGCAGCTCGCTTAAGTTGTTGAGCGGACTCGAAACAAAGTAAGGGTGCTAGCGGCTCACTTAAGTTGCTGAGCGGACTCGAAGCAAAGTAAGGGCGCTAGCAGCTCGCTTAAGTTGTTGAGCGGACTCGAAACAAAATAAGGGCGCGACTAGCTACGAGTTGATTCCTCCGCGCACAGGTTTTCCGTACAAAGAACAAGATCTCCGAGGCGGATAACCTTATAAAGTAAGGAAATATCTAAAGTTTTGCATGACTTAGCTTTTTCTGTTGCCGCACTAGCGTCGTTGTTTTGCTAGCCCGCTCCTCGGGAGCCATGACGATGAGGATTTAGCTTGAGTGCACACCGGATCGGGTTCGCATGATCTCGACGCCCCCTACCTGGCGCGCCAGAGATGTCGGGGGCGATGCTGATTCCCGCCAACACCTATGAGGACAGGGCCCCTTTCGGTTCGGTGGGGGCGGAGAGCGCACAAAGAGCGGATCGAGGCAGTGCACGAGGGGCGGTATTACCCAGCTTCGGACCGCACGGATGCGTAAAACCCTACTGCTGCTTGTTTGTGTATATTGGATTCTTGCTCAGGAGCGATGGACGCTGCCAGACTGATCTTGAGAGTGTTCCTGGTGTTGAACGAGCCGAACTGGCCGAGCCTCTGAACTTTCCGAACCCCTTCTACGTTGCGCTTGGGCCTCCTTTTATACTCTCAAGGGGTCACCGACAGGGGGCAACGTAGACAAGAAGGGTAAAAATGGAAAAGGATGCGGTAGGTGCAGCTACCGCTACTGTGGATACAGTGCGCCCTACCTAACTCTGACGGCAGGGGACAAAGGCATTGAATGCCTGTCTGAGTCTCCTAAACAGTGCAAAAGGTGACCGTTAGGAGTGCCACCGCTTGCCACGATGGGCTTCTCTTCATCTCCGCTTGCCACCACGTACCCCTAGCTGCACGGCCTCCCGCCACGTGTGCTTGGGAGAGTCCCAGAGCGACACGTTAGCAGGTAAGTTGGAGCGCGGGCACAAAGTGGGGGTTTCCCGTGGCAAGCTCCTTGCCGCGGCTGTCGTCTTGTCGCGTCCGGAATCTTGTTGCTCGCCGGTTCTTGCCGGGATGCAGGGCGCGTCGCGGCAAGCTTTCTTGGTACGCCTTAAGTGGCCCTCCCGGCAAGCTCCTCTTGCCGGGGTCTTGTCTCTTCCCGGCAAGCTCCTCTTGTCGGGGCCTTGGTTGGCCTTCCCGGCAAGCTCCTCTTGCCGGGGCCTTGGTTTGAGTACTTTGTTCTTGAATGGTCTTCAAGGGAACCACGGAGGGTCTTGGCGGTCACCCGGCAAGCCTTGCCGCGGGGTGCTGCAACTGCCTGTGCACGAGTTCGGGGTAATAGGGTACCCCTACTCTAGTACACCGACATAGCATCACTAGTGCGGGATGCTGCTAACGCGACACTATGATCGGAGACCCTTCGACGAAGCTGTGTGCGATGCAAAATGTTTGTGAAATGTTTGACGAAACGGTGATGTAAAAAACCCGTCAAAAAAGATGTAAAATGTTTGCGATGAAGGATACATCAAAGACGGTTCAGATTTTAGTTGCGTGTGCGATGCGGGGCATACGGTTTAGTTCAATGAACTGCTTGCGATGAGGTAGAACAAAAGAAACGGGCAGCCAGATGAAGGCATGTACGATATACGGCATACAGTTCACTCGGATAAACTATTTGTCATGATGTGGAACAACAGAAATGGGCAGCCAGATGAAGGTTTGTGCAATATACGGCATAGAGTTCACTCGGGTGAACTGTTTGCGTTGATACAGGAGTACATAAATAGTTCAACTTAACAAGATATGTGTGATACGTGGCAGAAATGTCTGTAATCGAAAATGTGTGGGAAGATTGATAACAACATAGACGATTCCTGTTAACAAGCCGTGTGTGTTGTGAGCAAACGATTGCTGGTATACAATTGTGAGTGATTGATGAAATTATCACCGACGGGTTCCATTTTTTAGTCCGTGAGCGATGTGATTTGCTCTGTCCACACAACATCAACATATACTTAAAAAGACAACATTGCATACCAAATTAAGCATACATTATACAAGTGACTACACACAAAACATTTCCACACACCAAAGTAAGAAATTACATGCATACTAAACTAGGAGAAACGGGGATCTAATCATCTACTTGTTGCGACGACGCTTGCCATTGCTCTGCTTCTAGCTAGATCCATGGTTGTTTTGGGGAAGGAGTCACTTCCTCATGTCAACAATCCGCCTATACATCTCGTAGCTCATGTACGCCTCCTTGCCGCGTACACGATGTGAGCTTTGTCGAGTTTCTCCATCCAGGCCGAGTGCCAGGCATGTTGTCCTTGTTGCACGAATACTTCATGTCTCTGTAATAGGGATCGATGATGGCCTCAGCAAAGTGAACCAGCGAGTCCTTCTCATGCTCGTTGTTGCCCCAAATCTTGTATTGGCCCTGGATGTTGACAAGATTCTGGCAGGCGATGCCCAAATTCTTGAGCCCCTTTACATCGTTGGTGATGTCCACCATAGCGAACATGTAGTGGGGGTTGTTGAAAAACCTGGCGAAACGCTCACAAGGCCTTGGCAGTAGTGGTAGACAAGGACGTGATTGTGCATGTACATCTGGGCGACGACGACCTTTGGACAAGACCCGGCATGAGCGCGGGTGTACTCGAGGTCGAACCCTACCACCTTGTACTTCTCCTCAGCAAGCAACAACTCCATGATGTGGATGGAGTGCTCCACCCAGACCGGGTTGTTTGTGTACACCACCTAGAGCTCCGTGATGTGTCCGTGCACTGTACACTCTATGAATGAAAGAAAATCCTCAAATCGGCTCGCATAAAAATGAATTCATGGTGATTTCGGTCGGGTGATTAAAGGAGGCAGATGAACTGGGATAAGAGATGAGATAAATATCTCATTAAATTAGTTACCTTGTTGTCTATGAGAAAAAACACTCAATACGGCGGATTCCCCAACCGGGTGGAGCTGGGTCGACCGCGAGCAGCGTCCAGAAAGTCAATGGCGATAGGCGACAGCAAGCGAAAGTGGCAAAATGTGGTGGGGTTTGCCGGCAGCCTGGCGGCCGCGACATGCATCGAGCTAAGTGGTTGCCGCGGCGATAGGCGGTGCCATGCATAGACGCGGAGGAGCTTGTGCAGGTGTGAATGGGGACCGGAGGGGGTGGCGGGCGGGGTGAGGTTTTTGTGACGTGGGGATGGTGAGGTTTTCTTTTTTCTTTTTTGAATTGGGTGGTGAAGTTTTTCTATCCCACAAAGAGTTTCGGAGGCGACGGTTTGCTAGAGCCAACCGTGTGTGATGGATGTAACAGGTAAAATGAAAGTCATTGCACACAGTTCCAATTTTAGGAACCGTGTGTGATTGACATACTACATCCATGCTGGTTTATTGGTCCCTTTGTAACTTGTGCCAAATTTTGACCAAATATTTAACTAACAAATGTTTATGCATGTCACCAAAAAATATATCATTGAACACTATGTTCAAATATGCATCCAGCGACATAATTTTTGCTGACCTGCACTAACATTTTTTCACTTAAATCTTTGGTCAAAATTTAACACAAATTACAATGAGGACGAATAAACAAGGACGAAGGTAGATTCCATCAACCGAACTGATTGCATCCATATCCCACATTTAGACATAAGTAAACATAGATTGATCATACTCAGACATATATAATAAGTGTACACAAGCATAGTTCAACCATAAGTACATAGTTCAACCATCATTAAGACACTACATAGCCATACATAGTTCGATCCCACATCTCATCTCATCTGCCGGCATGATCCTGAAGCTTCTCCAGGTACACAGCGTACGCGGCATGCGCCACCCTGCAAGAATACTTCTGCTTGAAGGAGCCAACGGCTCATCCTCTTGCATGTGCCAGAACACTTTGATACGCGTCATGAACCTTTTAGTTGCAAAATGGGCATCGATAGCCGCCGTCCTAGGTCCTAATACACCTGTTATGCATTCTCGCATAAAGCTCCCTGAGGATTTGCCTGTTTTACCTCCTCTGGCCATCTTCATCCTTGCTGTCGACATCGCCGGATAACACTTGTACATATAGTAAAAAAATGTGGCGTCAAATTTGGAATACAAACTAATCTCTAGCGAACATTTGGCAGTTGCCAAAATTTGGCATCAAATCAATGTTTACATGCTGTAAAGTAGGATTAGAATTTGTGGATATTTTTTAGACATACCAGAGATTATGGTTTGATTTTTAAGCACAATCTTCTATGTACAAACCAATCTTGAAGAAAATAATGGCACAAACATATATGTAAGGTCATTAAAAATCAATTGTCAAGACCTGGCTAGGAATTATTAGCACGAACACTAACCCTAGTCAGATTATTAGCATAAATCATTTGCACAGATGAAACAACTAATCACTTATCACTTGTACTGTTCAAACAATCAATACACTACACGGATCTAACGTTCTCCGATTTCATGGATTGAGAGAACATAACCATAGGATTTCTATTCCAGAAAGGGGGAGGCAGGAGTAAGCAGAGAAACCCTATGATGTATTTGACACATAAATGGGTATAGATGACTAACCGGTTATCCGTCATCATCAGAGTCGTCGCCGGAGTCATCATCGGAGTCGGTGTGGACCTCCGGCTCCGGTTGTGGAAGCACGACTCTGTCGACGACATTAGGGTGCAGCGATACCTCACCTGCGGTGACGGCAACCTCTGTCTCCATTTCCATGCTGTGCTCCGGTACTTCAGCAGCCCCGACATCGCCACTCCTTCCGATGGGGCGCTTCAGCGGCATCCTCATTGATACTTCTCCAACGTATGTACTTTTCTAATGCTTTTCCTCTTGTTTTGGACCCTAATTTGCATGATTTGAATGAAACTAACCCCAGACTGACGTTGTTTTTAGTAGAACTACCATGGTGTTGTTTTTGTGCAGAAATAAAAGTTCTCAAAATGGAATGAAACTTTGCGAGGATTTTTTATACAATAAATGAGAATTTCTGGAGCCAAGAACCACCAGAGGGGGGGCACCTGGGTGGGCACAACCCACCAGGGCGCGCCCCCCTCCAGGCGAGCCCAGGTGGGTTGTCCCCACCTGGTGGCCCCGCAAACCCTGAAACCGACGCTATGAAATCCTATTTTTCCAGAAAAAAATCAGGGAGAAAGAATTATCGCGTTCCACGAGACAGAGCCACCACCACCTTCTATTCTTCATCGGGAGGCCAGATCTGGAGTCTGTTTGGGGCTCCGGAGAGGGAGATCTTCGATCTTCGTCATCACCAACCCTTCACCATTACCAATTCCATGATGCTCCCCACCGGGAGTGAGTAATTCCTTCGTAGGCTTGCTGGTCGGTGAGGAGTTGGATGAGATTCATCATGTAATCTAGTTAGTTTTGTTAGGGCATGATCCCTAGTATCCACTATGTTTTGAAATTGATGTTGCTATGACTTTGCCATGCTTGATGCTTGTTACTTTGGGCCCGGATGCCATGATTTCAGATCTGAACCGTTTATGTTATCACCATTATATCTATGTTCTAGATCCGATCTTGCAAGTTATAGTCACCTACTACGTGTTATGATCCGGCAACCCCGGAGTGACAATAGTTGGGACCACTCCCAGTGATGACTGTAGTTTGAGGAGTTCATGTATTCACCATGTGTTAATTCTTTGTTCTGCTTCTCTCTTAAAAGGAGACCTTAATATCCCTTAGTTTCTAATGGGACCCCGCTGCCACGGGAGGGTAGGACAAAAGATGTCTGATGTCTACTATGCAACTTTATTCTTGTAAACTCGTGTTGGTCCTCCAAGCGTAGAGTTTTGTTGGACAGTAGCAATTTTCCCTCAAGTGGATGACCTAAGGTTTATCAATCCGTGGGAGGCATAGGATGAAGATGGTCTCCCTCAAATAACCCCGCAACCAAATACAAGAAATCTCTTGCGTCCCCAACACACCCAATATAATGGAAAATTGTATAGGTGCACTAGTTCGGCGAATAGAAGGTGATAAAGTGTAATATGAATGGTAGAAATATATTTTTATATTATGAATAAAGAAAAACAGCAAGGTAGCAAATAGTAAGCGGGCACAAAAACGGTATTGCAATGCTTGAAAATGAGGCCTAGGGTCCGTACTTTTGCTAGTGCAATCTCTCAACAATGCTAATATAATTGGATCATATAACCATCCCTCAAAGTGCAATGAAGAATCACTCCAAAGTTCCTATCTAGCGGAGAACATAAGACAGAATTGTTTGTAGGGTACGAAACCAACTCAAAGCTATTCTTTCTGTTCGATCTATTCAAGAGTTCGTACTAAAATAACACAAAGCTATTCTTTCCGTTTGATCTATCCTAGAGTTCGTACTAAAATAACACCGAAGCAAATTCAGATTTATAATATTCATTCCAACACAAAGAACCTCAAAGAGTGCCCCAAGATTTCTACCGGAGAAATAAAAGACGAGAACGTGCATCAACCCCTATGCATAGATTACCCTAATGTCACCTCGGGAATCCGCGAGTTGAGTGCCAAAACATATATCAAGTGAATGAATATGATACCCCATTGTCACCACAAGTATTCATTCGCAAGACATATATCAAGTTCTCTCAAATCCGTAAAAGTATTCAATCCGATAACAACGAACTCTCAAAGGGAAAAACTCAATTCATCACAACAAGATAGAGAGGGGAAAACACCATATGACCTGACTATATTAACAAAGCCTGCGATACAGCAAGATCGTGACATCTCAAGATCATGAGAGAGAGATTAAACACATAGCTACTAGTACAAACCCTCAGCCCCGAGGGTGGACTACTCCCTCCTCATCGTGGTGGCCGCCGGGATGATGAAGATGGCCACCGGAGATGATTCCCCCCCCCCTCCGGTAGGGTGCCAGAACGGGGTCTAGATTGGTTTTTGGTGGCTACAGAGCCTTGCAGCGGTGGAACCTCCGATCTAGGTTAACCTCGAGGGTTTTTGGAATATTTGGGATTTTATAGGGCAAAGAGGGGGAGCGGGAGGCCACCGAGGTGGGCACAACCCACCTGGGCGCGCCTAAGCCCCCAGGCACCCTGGTGGGTTGTGTCCCCCTCGGGGCACCCCCCCCCAGGTGCTGCTCTGGTCCATCGGGAGTCTTCTGGTCCATAAAAAATCCATATAAAGTTTCGCGGTGTTTGGACTCCGTTTGATATTGATTTCCTGCGATGTAAAAAAACAAGCAAAAAACAACAACTGGCACTGAGCACTGGGTCAATAGGTTAGTCCCCAAAAAAATGATATAAAGTTGCTATAACTGATTGTAAAACATCCAAGAACAATAATAAAACAACATGAATACTTCATAAATTATAGATACATTGGAGACATATCAGCATCCCCAAGCTTAATTCCTACTCGTCCTCGAGTAGGTAAATGATAAAAGAAATAATTTATGAAGTGTGAATGCTAGCAAAGTGCATAAGTTTGATCAATGACAATTTCAATCACTTTTCCTAGCATCATAACCGCAAATCTTTCTCATAAAAACTCATCATGACAGAGTAGCAACCAATTCACATGTTAAGGTTCAAGCAATGAATTCTCTTGAAACTCAACAACCTGTGTTCTCAGTCACCAAGCAATTATAATTCAACTTATTCAACAGAGTCTAAGTAAGAGCACCACATACTCAATCATCATATAGTCTTCTATGATTGCTAACACTCACCGCATACACATGAGCAAAACGTTTCAATCGGACACATAGAAAGATTGGGGCTCATAGTTTTGCCTCCCAACGAATTCACCTCAAGGGTGATGTCAACAATAATAACTCATGCTACCCGTATTCAACTGAACATATGTGCCCAGATCTTTCCTCACCACATGATGCTTGCCAAAGGAGAAAAATAAAAAGGAATAGAGAGAAAAACTTTGACTCTTGCATCAAAGTAAATACATAAAAGTAAAAGATAGGCCCTTCGCAGAGGGGAGCAGAGGTTGCCATGCGCATATTTGTTTGTATGCTCAACGCCTTAGTGCAAAGGAACATCATGTTATATTTCCCCTTATGATAGCAACCTTTATTATGCAGTCTGTCGCTTTTATTCTTTGCCATCACAAGTTCGTACAACGCTCAATTTTCTCTTACACTAAATGATCTAACACTTTTAGAAGCAATTTTTATTGCCTTATTGCACCGATGACAACTTACTTGAAGGATCTTGCTCAATCCTTAGGTAGGTATGGTGGACTCTTGAAAATAAGATTTGGGTTTAAGGGTTTTTCGATGCACAAGTAGTATCTCTACCTGGTGTGGAATTTTTGGCTAGCAAAGATGGGGGGCAAGCAACACATGTTGAAGGATCTATGACAATATAACTTCTATGTGAATATGAACAAACATAAACCATTATGTTGTCTTCCTTGTCCAACGTCAATAGTTTTGGCATATAATATTTTTATGGGAGCTCACAATCACAAAAGATTTCCAAGATAGTGTATTTTCATGTGAAAGTTCTCTTCCTTCTACTAATCATTCAGGAATTGCTTGTATGACCAATATTGTGATTGTCAATCTTCAAAAGATTTAACTTTCTAAACCCAATGTGAAGCTACCACTAGGCATGATATAATTTCAACTTCATGATATTCAATTCATTCAACAATTTACTCATAGGATATAAGTGAAGCACAAGAGTAAATGACAAGCTACTCCAAAAAGATATAAGTGAAGATCAAGCGAGTAGTTAAGTAAATAAGTAGCTATGTGAGGACTCTCTCTCATTTAAAACTTTCAGATCTAAGTATTTTATTAAAACAGAAAGAAAAACAAAAAATAAAATTTCAAGGATAGCACAACTCATGTGAAAAAGCAAAAACTTAGGCTCAACCGATACTAACCGATAATTGTTGATGAAGAAAGGTGGGATGCCTACCGGGGCATACCCAAGCTTAGATGCTTGAGACTTCTTAAAACATTATCATGGGATGCCTTGGGAATCCCCAAGCTTGAGCTTTTGTGTCTCCTTAATTCCTTTTATATCACGGTTTCCCTAAATCTTAAAAACTTCATCCACACAAAACTCAACAAGAACTCATGAGATAAGTTAGTATAAACCAATGCAAAAACCTTATCATTTTCTACTATAGCAAATCACTAAATTATTATTCAACATTGCATACTAAATGCCTCTGCATATTTAATACTCCTATCCTCAAATAGAATCATTAAACAAGCAAACATATGCAAACAAATGCAAACATAACAGCAATCTGCCAAAACAGTATAGTCTGTAAATAATGCAAGAGTATCAACACTTCCCTAACTCCAAAAATTATGAAATTTACCACACTGTAGAAAATTTGTCAGAGCTTATTGTGCGAAAAGTTTCAACATTTTATCACATTCTGACTTTTATAGGGAATTTTTGCAACAACGATAAACTTTCTGTTTTCAAACAGCAACATGTAGACTTGCAAAATAAGCATGGTAAAGGCTATCCTTGACCTTTTTATTGAAAATAAAGATGCAAAAAATTATTATAAATAACAGAAAGAAAATACGAACAAAATAAATTGACGCTCCAAGCAAAACACATATCATGTGACGAATAAAAATATAGCCTCAAGTAAAGTTACCGATAATGTTGGAGACGAAAGAGGGGATGCCTTCCGGGGCATCCCCAAGCTTAGTTGCTTGGATCTTCCTTGAATATTTCCTTGGGGGTGCCTTGGGCATCCCCAAGCTTAGAGTCTTGTCACTCCTTGTTCTCCTCATATCGATATCTCACTCAAAACTTGAAAACTTCAATCACACAAAACTTAACGGAACTTCTTGAGATAGGTTAGTATGGTAAAGAGCAAACCATTTCACTTTGGTATTGTCAAAGACAAGATTCATAATTGTTTCCACACAATGCCTAATGTAGCATATCATTTCTACAATTTATACTGAGAAATATAAGCCATAGAAACTAGAAAACAAGCAAACAATGCATTGAAAACAGAATCTGTCAAGAACAGAACAGTCTATAGTAATCTGTACTCAAACCATACTTCTGCTACTCCAAAAATTCTGAAAAGTTAGGACAATTTAGGGAATTTGTATATCTATCACCTGTGAAGAATTCAGATCAAAATCACATTCCAATGAATTTTCAAAATTCCTGGACTGAGTGCAAAAGATTCTGTTTTTGGACAGAATCAAGTCAATTATCACCCACACTATCCCAAAAGCTTTACTTGGCACTTCATTGAATCAAAAGCAATAAAACATGATTACTATAGTATCTTAATCATGTGAACACACAAAATTAGTAGGTAAAAGTGTTAGGTTGTCTCCCAATAAGAGATTTTCTTTAATGCCTTTTAGCTAGGCATGATGATTTCAATGACGCTCGCATAAAAGATAAGAATTGAAACACAAAGAGAGCATCATGAATCACATGGCAAGCACATTTAAGTCTAACCCACTTCCTATTCATAGGGATTTTGTGATCAAACAATTTATGGGAACAAGAATCAACTAGCATAGGAAGGCAAAACAAGCACAACTTCAAGATTTTCAACACATCCATACAGTTACTAAGCTCCCAGGATTTCAAGGTCCCTGGTGAATCGAGGCTAGTTTTTACGGTCGTGCCCCCACCTGTATGGAGTGCATCATGATTTGGGTCAACCTGACGTTTAATGCGTGCGTGTAGGGTTGCGACGGGCATCTCCTTGTGCGACTGGGCGGTGGAGGTTTGCAGTTTCTCCGCCGGGTGGGTGCGCCGCTGGTTTGGCTGCCTTCCATCTCCTAGATTGCTTTTCTTGGCGGGTGGATTTGCTTCGTCCATGTCTCCTTCCTTTTCTCAAGTTCAGGTTTAGTTTCCTCCCCTTTCATTTTTGATGGTAATGATTTGATTTGTTGTCTCGCCTCTGTATTAGGGTGCGGTCTAGGCGGTCTCGGGTTGGTGCTCCTTGGGGATGGGTAGGGGGAGGGGAGGGGGAGAAGGGGGTGGGTGGGGTTCCTCCGATAGAATCTTAGTTTAGTTTGCGTTCTTGTGCTGCGTTTGGCGAGGTAGAAGAGGTGCTTCATCTGCTTTGTTATATTTTTTGTGCCGATCACTGATCTATGTAGTGATTACTAATCAGGCTTGCTAATCTAGATATTTTCGTGGAGCAGAATCTTTCTTCAACAAATTACTGTGTTAGTATGTGTTTCAATCTATAAGAGGGCATGGATATAAGTAAATGGCAAAGATGAAGTCCCTTCATGCATCTGCCTTTTCCTTGTGTCATTGAAATAGACGATGAATTCTTTAGATAAATGTGTGTGTCCACTTCAGTTTAACAGCAGCCTTCATTGGCATTTAGTATTTGTTACCAATATTTTCCTGGTGATGGGAATGTCATATTTGATTTGGGACCAACGAACCAAGGCATATTTGTGGAACGATTGTCATACCGATCCTTTTTGCACAAGCAAACTTGTGAACTACAAATCAAACTCCTATCAAATTCGTTATATAGCAACTATTGGCAAGAGGCTGGTCCCTTTGCAAGGGGAGTATTGGCTACCTAATGCTTGATCCTGAAAATGATCATGATTGTTTTGCAAGTGGACAGAGACCATACAATAGCTAAATATTATTGGTACATGCAGCGATCAGTGTGTCCTGCAATTTTGGTTTGTGTCCAACTGGTGCTAAACCAATTACTGATTGTGCCAATATGATGGCATGGTTACAAAATTCTACCAATTCTCTTGACAGCCACTGGTGGCAAGATTCACTTGATCTACTTGAGGCATATGCATATACTTCTTCATTGATTGTGAACAAAGAAATTAACTAGGCATGCCAAGCTTAGTGATAGTTTTTTTCCTTCAGGGGAGTGTCAAATGAAAAAGTCAATCTGTTATGTTCATGAGCTATTAACTATTGGCAACAGATCCTAATCCTTATAGAAATTTTTGAATCCCTGTTGTTAGCTTGAAAAAAAAGCATCTGTTGATTGTGAGTTTGAATAAATTTGGCATGACATTTTAAACAGGAACAAAGGAGGATCATTTAACTAGGTAAATATAATTCTGGTTTTATGTTGTAGCTACACTTTCTGGAGAGGAGGATCATTTAACTAGGGAAATATATCTTTTTTATGGTGTGTATGCATTGCAAGTTCATAGCGGAGGCTATGCTAATCTTTTAATTCAGAGTTATTGGTTTGTTGGTTGTAGGTTTTCAATGGGCATGACATCCAACCTCCTATTTTTCTTATTCATGAGTTTTTACAATCCTGTGACCGATGTGCCCATTATGAAGCGGCTGATGCTCAACTAGATGAATGAGTTGCATAAGCAATTGCTTAGTTTGGGATCTCTATGGAGCCTTAGAACTTGCTGCATCATAGATGCACTGTTCCTCCCACACTTGAACCATGCCTACCCTTACTTGATGTTTAGCTAAGAAATTTAGCACTTTGCATTAATTCTAGCCTTTCATTCTTTCATATATGGCCGCATTGTGGGCTATTTTCTAATTGATTTGATAAGTTTAGATTCCAGAATTTGGTTACTTCCATTGCCGAAACTGAAACTGTACTGCTATTCATTGAGAAGTTGTTAGCTACAATTTCTTTAAGAAATATGGATGCAAAATTATTTTAAAGAAAATTATAAGGTATTGCCCGTATATCTGTGGTTATTTATGAATAGATGATATGTTGCTTGTATCCTCATTTGTTATGTGTGGTCAAGTAGAACAATGTGCAATATGAAAATTAACAAAGCTTGTTTCACATTAACTTACATGATAGTTCTTATATCTGCATTTATATATGCACACCTCAGAAGATGATTCTAGCCTCATTCGTTATGTGTTGTCAGGTTAAGCAACATGGACTTTAAAAATTAGCAAAGCAGTGGTCACCCCCTATGTCATTAAAGATGTTTGTGACCATACACATTACATTGAAACCATACGACTACACCTGGACATGAATGTAAGTGGAATAAAGTGTTAAAGTGTATTTACCTCCTATAACTGTTATTGTATTTTACTCTTTTTGGTACAGTTCATTGACTATTAATTTGTGTAGTGATAAGATAAACTTTCTAAACTCAGTATCAAAGAGGAGGTACTGAAATGGGAAGTTTATATAGAAAGAATGCCCTCAAATATGAAGAAATATAGTATCTTCATTTCATTCCTGTCATTGGCCAGGATCAGATCCAGTAAGTAAAAGACATACAAACCATGTGGTGGTCTAATAAAGATTATTTGCAGTCTTGATATTCCAATAGTCTAGAAATGATTATGTAACATACAGTGTTCATGGTCGTTGGTATTTTTACGATCATCTTGCTTTTACATTCCTGCAGTTCTTTGCTCATGGCTCCTATTGTACCTCTCATTTTGAATGTTGTCTTCTTTCAGAATCTGGCTCGCGTTTGATGCTAGACATGTTATAGACACTGTCAATAGAGTCTTCTAAAATTTGCATCATTTGCATTTATAGGATTTTTGCCTGGTTCATAAATAGACAATAAATCTTTAAAAAAGTACAACTGAAAACATCCAGAGGAAATTTTATGTCGTGTCTCTGTTTCTCGATTAAGAAGTGCAACCTATAGACAAGCTGTCATCTATACATATGACTTGACAGCTTTGTGCCTCATCAAGGTTGGAAAAAGCGGTAGGCGTAAGCGAGGCGGTGCCTAAGCGTCCTAGGCGCGGCCTAGGCGGTAATATAGTTTTTACTCGTAGTGTATTTGTGATTATTTTGGGTGTTGATATTAGTTTAGGGCATATAAATAAGTTAACTACCATCTACTACCATTGGAATATAACCCGTTTGGCATATTAGTGCAGTATGTGGCATGATTTCTTGCTTGCGTAGGCAATTCCTTGCTTACCCTGCCTAGACCTCCATTTATGCCCTAGGCGAGGTGTTTGTCCATTGCCTAGCGCCTAGGCGTGCCTAAGCGCCTCCTAGGCACTGCCTTTTCCAACAGAGTGCCTCATATGCATGTGCTTATTTATTCTTAGTTCACTCATTTTCAGGACCTGTCCATCTGATTCAAGATTTTCTTAACCATTTTTTAAATTTTAGGTACACATAAAGCCAAATCCTTTAACTTCCCCATGCATTCCACTCGGGCTTACAAGAACCAGGTTTTGTGACAAAGTTACGTTGTTTAGTTTCTTCAACCGATAGGGTGGGATACATGTGAAATTGGTTAAAAAGTGAATCCTTTATCTTTCCCGTGCATTCTGGTCGGGCTTACAAGGACTGGGTTTCGCAATGAAGACGACCACATAAAGCAACATTAGTTGATTCCTTGGTAGCAAATAAACTCAAAGATGGTTAAGTGTATCACTCTTTCAGGTTTCTCTTTATTCCAAGGGAGTTGTGTATGCATGGCCCTTGGTGCTACTTTATTTACTTTTGCTCATCGAGGCATATAAACATTATTTAAGTAGTCAAACTCAAGTTGGATTCCAAGTAAATCGGTTGGCGTACTGAATATTATATGATAACATCCTCAACACTATCAAGAGCTGATTTGAAGTTTATTTGGAGTCAAGTCCGTTATGCAGATATACCATAGTCAATGAGCACTGTACATGTGTGACTTATAGCCTATTGTATGGACTATGTGATATGCTTTTCTCTGGTTAAAATAACTTTTGATTAATGCCTTATTTGGAAGTGTCATCTTTTGTGAAAGTAAGCCATCCACTACTGCAGGATGCTGCTAACGCGACATTATGATCAGAGACCCTTCGACGAAACTGTGTGTGATGCAGTAATCGCAAACAACGGTGTAAAAAACCATCAAAAAAGGCGCAAAACGTTTGCAATGACGGATGCATAAAACCCAGTTCAGATTTTAGTTGTGTGTGCGATTCAGGGCATACGGTTCAGTTCAATTAACCATTTTCGATGAGGAGGAACAAAAGAAACGGGCAGCCAGATGAAGGTGTGTGCTATGTACAACATACGGTTCACTCGGATGAACTGTTTGCGATTAGGCAACACAAAAGAAACGGTTAGCCAGATCAAGGTGTGTGCGATGTACAACATACAGTTCACTAGGATGAACTGTTTGTGATTAGGCAACACAAAACAAACGGTCAGCCAAATTAAGGTGTGTGCAATGTATGACATGCGGTTCACCCGGATGAACTGTTTGCGTTGAGACAAGAGAACAGAAATGGTTCAATATAACAAATACCATAAATATTGCAAGGTTCAAATTCAAAGATTACAACACCCAAATTCAAACATTACAAGCTGCATCATTTCTGAAAAGGGATCAGCCGCTGACAAGTCATGTATGGGTTTGACACAATAACTTCCAATTGCTTTGCCATATGCTCTACCAATACGAAGTTTGGCATTTTTTGAGGCACTTCCATCCCATAGTACCAGCCGGCTCTGATAATCACACCATTGATCTTTCCTAATTAAATGCGTGTTCAACCTCAGTACCCTCAGCACCTTTGCTCTGGCAAGAAAGAACCTGGCAAGTGTAATCTCTGGTGGGGTCCCTCAGTAGGAGTTCAAAGTAATATTTGAGAGATGCAGATCCAGGCATTCGATGTGATTGTCGTTATAAACATCATCCACCTCCGGGCCTAATATGCACTGCAAAAGAATAGAACGTTTTAGTGCCTACATGCAGTTTTGAACACTGCTACATGCCGATTTGGTTTGCAAGATTTGTAAAATGCACCAATGTGCCATCTTCGATCTGGCATGATTAACATGGGCATTTGATTACAATCTACTCCCTCCTTCCCATAATGTAAGACATGTTTTGACACCACACTAGTGTTAAAAATGTCTTACATTATGGGACGGAGGGAGTAGAAACATGTAGCCTTCTTCACAAGAGGTTGGATTGGATGAAAAATTCCCTAAGAAAACTAGTACAGATGAATCCAAAGGAGAAATGCTTATGGACGATTGTAACCATATGAATGAAGAAACCAATATGGGGTGGGGGTGTATGTCCTAAAATCCTCCAAAATTCCTTCAGAAATCATAGTACATTGTCATGGTAAACTTGGGAAAAGGTGCAAAAAAATGAACTCCCTTATGGTTAACATTTAAGAGGAAAGGAACATCACCTTGATATACAACTTCTTCAGGCACAGAAAGCATCTCAGGCAATTGACAACTTGATCCAGGTTGGGGCCGACAGATTCTAGTGCCAAGACCTTCACTGTTCCCAGAGTCTGGGTGAAGCTTCGCTGGATGACAGACGAACACACATCTTCAAAACTAGAAATAACATTGATATCAAGAAGGAGAGGTATATAAGGCGACCGTTGTACCTGAAAGTTGAAGTATTTGACAAACGAGTAGCCTACCACTTTCAATTTCGGCACAGAAATGACATTGATTCTTGTTGGACCTTGTTGATCAACTACAAGTAATCTCTCAAGTGAAGGTGTGTCCTGGATAACCATATTGTGGTCCACCTTTTGTGATCTCTCGTTGCAGCACCAGCAACACACGTAAATAGTCCGGAGAGTCCTGGAGGTGATGTGCAAGGGACTCGACCAATTCATCGCCTGAACACGAAGGAACTCGAGTGTAGTACAACCGTGGAGCAGGCGCTCCATGTCATCCTTTGGGATGCGGACGGCGACGAGCTCGAGGTGCTTCAGTCGTGGTAGAAAAAGAGCAGGCGCGTCATTAAGGGGGATGGCAGTTCATGAACTTGGCGAGGCGCGGTGTGGGTGCGAAGCGGAGCGCGGACGTTGGCAGCAAGTGCATATGCCCATCATTATAACTTAGCTTCTCAAGCTGATCTATGGCGCGGGATCGGACTACTCGTCAAGCTTGGCTTGGTCCTTGCCATTGGAACAGAACTTACCCATGATAAGTCCTTTGATTGGGCCATCATGAGTGCCGAGGATCTGGGATAACGCATCCAAGCTTTGGTGATAGCCATGGCAGAGCTTGTGGGCGTCGAGGAGGTCGACAGGGGTGCGGAGCCATAGGGTGCGCCACTGCCGGGAAAGGGGGGCTATCCTTGCCCGATATTTGATTGGGAGGAGGGATATGATGACTAACAACATATTATCGAGGAGGTTGTTGATGAAGTCTAGGCCTGCTGGAGTCGCTTGCGGTTCTTTCTTGACCCGCCTCCGCTTGTTGGCAGCCTCGTTCTCCACCTTTCCGGCGAGGAAGGAAACCACTATCTCCATATTCACGCTGTGCTCCGGTGCTTCAGCAGCCCCAGCGTCGCCACTCCCTTCGATGGGGCGCTTCGGCGGCATCCTCGTACACTAATGGTCTTGAGGACTCAGAGCGGCGTCGAGGATGCGGGGGGAGAGAGAGGAATTGTGTGTGTGGCGAGGATGGGGGGTGCGGCCGCTCGGCGGCGCCATTAATATAGACCAGTGGGAGCAAGGCGGGCGGCGGTCCAAGGCTATCTCTCTTCCCCGTGAGAACGACTGCTTAATCTCTAGTATGAATGAAATCTATGCTTAAGTACTGAAATTTAGTTGCAAAAAATAGATAGTGCTATTTATTTTTAGTTGCATATTTTGACAAATCGCAGTGTCTCTTGGCTTAGCACCGAAGTCTGGCTTTCATTTGCAAACCGTAATCTGAACCGTTTGCACTGAAGAGATGGACAGATCCTGCGTTGAACAGCTTGTACGCTTCCCGGTGAGCCTGCGCACCGGACTGCGCTCGCGCGCCTCCCGTTCAGTCAAGTAGTTGTCCACACGACACCTCCTATAGCCATTAAAACCAAGACACGTGGCGTCACGTGAATGGTTAACCGAACACACATGGATTGAATTATACAAACGTTTGAAATATTAAAGTGGCAGCTATTTTTTCCAAAATGCCTTTGTTGGCTGTCATTATTCGAGTGCGCCTTCTCTCAAAATGGACACGAAAAATACCACAGCATGTCGGGTGCCCTTCCATGATAGCATGCCAAGTTTCACGAATTTCAAACGAGTTTTAGATTTACTAGAATTTAAAACAAAGTATCTCAACGTTTTGCCGGCAATCAACAGTGCCCTGGTGTTTGAAATTCATTCCCATTTCTTGCATGCACCCAAGGACACAGATTTCATTTTTCAACCAATTTATATGCACTGGAGCATGTGCATGTAGTTCAAATTTGAATTATGCACATAAATGCGTTGAAAACTCACTTAATGCATAAAAATGTCCAAACGAACCCCGAAAAATCACAAAAATTGACACAACACTCCTGTTGTTCTATGTTGACACGAGAAAAAGTTTGAAAGCAATAAGAGGCAATGGATATCATTTCGTCCCCAAAGATGGGGCGTTCCCTATCGAAACCATCATGCTTGTTGTGAGAAGCTCTGGTTTGTGAGAAGCATATACCCAAACCTCCCCCAAATGGGACAAAAATTTTACCACGGCATGTTGATGCCGCTCCATGATAGCATGCCAAGTTTCATGAATTTCATACGAGTTTTGGATTTACTAGAATTTAAAAACCAGGCATCTCAATGTTTCGCCGGCAATCAACGTCGCCCTGTTGTTTGAAATTCATTCCCATTTCTTGCATGGGACCTAAGCATGCACCCAAGGACACAGATTTGATTTTTCAACCAATTTATATGCACTGGAGCATGTTCATGTTGTTCAAATTTGAATTACGCACATAAATGCATTGAAAACTCACTTAATGCATAAAAATGTCCAAACAAACCCGAAAAAATCACAAAAATTGACACAACACTCCTGTTGTTCTATGTTGTCACGAGAAACTTTTTGAAAGCAATAAGAGGCAATGGGTATCGTTTCGGCCCCAAAGGTAGGGCGTTCCCTACTAAAACCATCATGCTTGTTGTGAGAAGCTCTGGTTTGTGAGAAGCATATACCCAAACCTGCCCCAAATAGACAAAAAAATTACCAGGACATGTTGATGCCGCTCCATGATAGCATGCCAAGTTTCATGAATTTCAGACGAGTTTTGGATTTACAAGAATTTAAAAACTAGGCATCTCAATGTTTTGCCGGCAATCAACGGCGCCCTGGTGTTTGAAATTCATTCTCATTTCTTGCATGGGACCTAAGCATGCACCCAAGGACACATATTTGATTTTTCAACCAATTTATATGCACTTTAGCATGTGCATGTAGTTCAAATTTGAATTATGCACATAAATGCATTGAAAACTCAGTTAATGCATAAAAATGTCCAAACGAACCCCGAAAAATCACAAAAATTGACACAACACTCCTGTTGTTCTATGTTGACACGAGAAAAAGTTTGAAAGCAATAAGAGGCAATGGATATCATTCCGTCCCCAAAGATGGGGCGTTCCCTACCGAAACCATCATGCTTGTTGTGAGAAGCTCTGGTTTGTGAGAAGCATATATCCAAACCTGCCCCAAATGGGACAAAAAAATTACCAGGGCATGTTGATGCCGCTCCATGATAGCAGGCCAAGTTTCATGAATTTCATACAAGTTTTGGATTTACTAGAATTTAAAAACCAGGCATCTCAATGTTTGCCGGCAATCAACGGTGCCCTGGTGTTTGAAATTTATTCCCATTTCTTGCATGGGACCTAAGCATGCACTCAAGGACACAGATTTGATTTTTCAACCAATTTATATGCACTGGAGCATGTGCGTGTAGTTCAAATTTGAATTATGCACATAAATGCATTGAGAACTCAATTAATGCATAAAATGTCCAAATGAACCCCCAAAAATCACAAAAATTGACACAACACTCCTGTTGTTCTATGTTGACATGAGAAATTTTTTGGAAGCAATAAGAGGCAATGGATATCATTTCATCCCCAAAGGTGGGGAGTTCCCTACCGAAATCACCATGCTTGTTGTGAGAAGCTCTGGTTTATGAGAAGCATATACCCAAACCTCCCCCAAATGGGACAAAAAATTTACCACGGCATGTTGATGCCGCTCCATGATAGCATGCCAAGTTTCATGAATTTTAGACGAGTTTTGGATTTACTAGAATTTAAAAACCAGGCATCTCAATGTTTTGCCGGCAATCGACGATGCCCTGGTGTTTGAAATTCATTCCCATTTCTTGCATGGGACCTAAGCATGCACCCAAGGACACATATTTGATATTTCAACCAATTTATATGCACTGGAGCATGTGCATGTAGTTCAAATTTGAATTATGCACATAAATGCATTGAAAACTCACTTAGTGCATAAAAATGTCCAAATGAACACCGAAAAATCACAAAAAATAACACAACACTCCTGTTGTTCTATGTTGACACGAGAATTTTTTTGAAAGCAATATGAGGCAATGGATATCATTTCGTCCCCAAAGGTGGGGCGTTCCCTACCGAAACCATCATGCTTGTTGTGCGAAGCTCTGATTTGTGAGAAGCATATACCCAAACCTGCCCCAAATGGGACAAAAAAATTACCATGGCATGTTGATGCTGCTCCATGATAGCATGCCAAGTTTCATGAATTTCAGACGAGTTTTGGATTTACTAGAATTTAAAAACCAGGCATCTCAATGTTTGCGGCCGAGTGATGTTGGCGGGGTGTTTGAAATTCATTCCCATTTCTTGCATGGGACCTAAGCTTAGAACCAAGGACACATATTTGATTTTTCAACCAGTTTATGTGCACTAGAGCATGTGCATGTAGTTCAAATTTTAATTATGCGCATAAAATGCCTGCGAAACCCAGTTAATATATACAAACGTCCAAACGAACCCTGAATAATTCCAAATTTTTTGACGACACACCTGTAGTTGCATGTTCACTGCAGATAAAAGTTCTAACAATTAAAACACCATCCTTTGTAGTTGTGACCCCATTACGTAATTCAAATCAAGACGATAAATCAAGTAGATCGCACACAGTTTATTATCACCAACCGTGTGAGATCCAGCACAAAATATCTTGGAGCACTGTACTGTGAGATGGTGCGACGACTACAGTCCACAGCCCGCTCTGAATAAGGGACCATGTTTGATGACACTTTGCGTGCAACTTTTTTGGCCGGAGCGATTCCAAATTTTCGGCTTCCGCGGAAATATGTACCTCCCTGCACCCTCCCCCTTACCCAAAGACACATTTACCCTGTTTCTGCCTTCCTTTCTAAGTTGAAACCTTCACTCCATGCTTGCAGCGCCGCCGCCTCCTCGCCGGCGACCCTCCTTCACGCTGCTCGGCCTTGCCTATCCAGGCACCCGACCCCCATCCTCCTCCTCCTTCCACATCCCACATGCCCCGACCACCGGCGCGAGCGCGAAACCTTCCACCCAAATCACCGACCCCTCCACCAAATAAGCGCCGGCCTAAGCCATGGTGCACGCAGTATAGCTAGGACCTCAAGGAGCATTTGGCAGCAGAGAAGCAAATCGTGGCCTCACGCGCGGATGATATCACGATGGCTGCCATTCGTGCCGACCCCCAGATCTTGGAGGAGCACCTCGCCGTCGAGGGTACCGTTGACACCTCGCGTGCCGATGCCGCCACGCGGTTGGCTGCTTTAAACGACAGTTCGTGGCGTTTTCTCGAGGCCACCGTCAGTGCCTTCGACAAAGACTACGAGGTGTTTTCTCAGCGTGCACGTGCTTACCCCATCTCGAGAGCCAGCAGGTTGGTGCCCGGAGTGGCTCAGGCAACTCACCACTACAACGAGGGCACCCACGATGTGGAGGCCTCGCCCTATTCCATGTCAAAGGAGCCAATCATCATTGATATCTCCGACAATGAGGAGTAGCTTGTCTTATTAGCTCACTATAATGACCCATGTTCAATTTGCTAGCTACTGCCTTTCCTTAACAAATTCTAGTGAATTATGCTATCTACTTTTACCATGCAATCTTCTGCTATAGCGTATATGTTCTATATGTCGTGCAATGTGGTGTTCAATTAACTGCTTGGTTCAATTCTGCAAATGTGATGTTCAATTCTTCAGGGTGCAATATTTCCAAGTTGTTAAGCATGCTTGGTTTGGTTAACTGTCTGATCTTCTATTAGGAGTGTGTTATATTGTTCAATTGGTGTTTAGTTAACTGCTTGGTTCATTTGTTGTGGCTTGGTCCACTTGTTGTGGTGTTTTGTTAACTGCTTGGTTCTCCAATGCGATGTTCAATTGATGTGGCTACATTTTGTTATTGTATACCATGTGAGGAATAAATCGAATTTGGCTGTACTAAATACATGAGAAACAAATACAATTCCTATATTTCCAAGTTATTAAGCTTGCTTGGTTTGGTTAACTGTCTGATCTTGTATTAGGAGTATGTTATATTGTGCAATGTGGTGCTCAGTTAACGTTTGGTTCATTTGTTGTGGTGTTTAGTTAACTGCTTGGTTCAGTTCTGCAATGCGATGTTCAATTGCTGTGGTTGCATTCTGTTATTGTATACCATGTGAGGAATAAATTGAATTTGGCTGTACTAAATACATGAGAAACAAATACAATTGCTAGATTTCCAAGTTGTTAAGCATGCTTTGTTTGGTTAACTTTCTTATCTTCTAATAGGAGTATGTTATATTGTGCAATGTGGTGCTTAGTTAACGTTTGGTTCATTTGTTGTGGTGTTTAGTTAACTGCTTGGTTCAATTCTGCAATGCAATGTTCAATTGCTATGGCTGCATTCTGTTATTGTATACCATGTGAGGAATAAATCGAATTTGGTTGTACTAAATACATAAGAAACAAATACAATTGCTAGATTTCCAAGTTGTTAAGCATGCTTTGTTTGGTTAACTGTCTGATCTTCTATTAGGAGTATGTTATATTGTGCAATGTGGTGCTCAGTTAACGTTTGGTTCATTTGTTGTGGTGTTTAGTTAACTACTTGCTTCAATTCTGCAATGGGATGTTCAATTGTTGTGGCTACATTCTGTTATTGTATACCATGTGAGGAATAAATCGAATTTGGCTGCACTTAATACATGAGAAACATATACCAGCGCTATATTTCCTAGTTCTTAATCATGCTTGGTTTGGATAAATGGGTTTTCCATGTGGCTTGAATTGATTTGATGAATCTGCAATGTTCTTATTTTTCATCAACATATTTTACTGATAGCATGCGAACCCTTACTTAACCTGATGACTAACTACCTTATATGTGTTGCAGGGAAACAATGGGAAGCACTATGGTTTACAAGATGGTACTAACTATTATACCTTGCCTTTTTTTATTCCGTTGCCCCGTTTCCAATATAGAGAATATATTTATGCACATCCTTTTTTTCAGGGTTCACTGATCATTACCTCTCAAACCACCTCTGTGGTCAGGAGGCGAGGAAAGTTTTCATACAACACCCATGGTTCAATATTTAAGTGTTCCTGAAGAGATCGAAGGATGGACGGTCAATCATCCATAGGAACCGGCCTAAAGTTGCAAAGACCTTCAACATGAATGAAGGCTCAATATTCGCCTTCCGCTTCAGCAGTTTTCCAGATGAGATGCCTCTCTCTATGTACAATCTATGATGCTAATTTCGAAAGGTTCTAGATGTTGCATGTGAAACTTGCTGCTGGTGCAGTTGTGTAACGGGGTAGCTGAGTGCTGAAGCTATATCATGTTGTACTCCGATGTATTTCCATTCTGAAATCCTGCTTCCTTAATATGGAAATGGAATATATTATGTGCTTAATATGAATGTCAATTAGATTAGTAAATGGATTATTAATAATAGGGCAATTAGCCCGCTAATTGGTCAATTAGTTTGCTAATTGGGTTTTCCTATTGCAAACGGTTAATGAGAAAACACCGTGGGCGATGACCTCAGGCAACGCAAACCGTTTCTAGGAATAAACCGTGTTGGATCAATGAACAATCACACACGACATTCTCTTCAAAACTATTTGCATTACACCACCTTGCACAAACGTTTTCCTTGTAGTGACTGTGTGGGATGTATATACGAACGGAAACATTTAGTGGTGACTAACTGTGTGGGGTGTACTTACGAGCGAAAATGATCTCGCCTATATAATTGTATTTTTTTAGCACTACTATACGTATTTCTGTATTTGAGTGCTCGCCGGTCGCACACGACCTCATTTTGCCGAGTGTGTCTGTCAGGAGGGCATATCCCCAACGGTTTCTGGGTCGTGTGGGAAGAACCCCCTATCGCCCACACTCACTTGGCGACGGTTCCAAATGCCATCGCGGAAGGGGTTAAAAACTATTTGTTTAGGACCGACGCATACCAGTGATCGGTTAGTCCATTATAGGAGATATCAAGTATTTCATTTTTCTTAAGAGGATGATCAGGCAAAGCATTAAGTAACTGGCAAAGCCTCCCCAAGCTTGTGAGAGACTCTCTTCTTTAGTTTGCACAAAGAATATTTCCTACAAGGCAGCTTGTTTCTTATGAGCAGGGAAATATTTTTCAGAGAAGTAATAAATCATATCCTGGGGACTACACACACAACTAGGAGCAAGAGTATTGTACCAAGCTTTAGCATCACCCTTTAATGAGAATGGAAATAATTTGAGAATATAGTAATAGTGAGTTTTCTCATCATGAGTAAAAAGGGTGGCTATGTCATTCTGAAAGTGTAATCATTCCCTTACATCATGTTTTGATGTTGATGACAATATACATGTAGGGGACTAACTATGTTTGTCAAGTAAATCTCAGGTGTTAGTCCCCAGTTCATCAAAGTGTGTGGATATGTAGCGACCGGACCCGAACGGATCGAAGTCTCTGTGCTTAAGTGTCATCCATGGATCGGTATGCTGACACACACAGTACTCAAGGATTTATAACAGAGGTAAATCACATGTATAAAGTAACGTAAATACTATTACCTCAATCCATATAGCGGAAGTAACAACAAGGTTGTGGAGTTCCCAACAACACCAACGGCAAATTTGAGTGTAGACATCATAACCCTAACGTATAACTTACTCGTCGTAAAATTCCTGCAACATGAGACGTTGCAGCCATGTAGGTCAGTACATTGAATGTACTGGCAAATTCACACCATAGAATAATAATGAATAATATCTATCACTACATGCATATTTGGCTGGTGGAGGCTCTAAGTTTAATTTTGCATAAAGCCATTTTTTTCCTACAACAAAAGAATATATTTTACTTAACTACAAAGTTTTAAGACATTATTGAGAAGGTAACCCCAACTCAATTCCAAAATAATAATTGTAACCCAACAAAATTAATTAAGTGGAGTGAGGAGATAAAATCAATAATTCAAGTACTAGATACTCAAGATGTCCATAACCGGGGACACGGCTAATCATGATTAGTTTGTACACTCTACAGAGGTTTGCGCACTTTTCCCCACAAGACTCAATCTCCTCCATTGTATTTCTCACACTCCATGATGTTTGAGAAACGGATGACCGAGACACAGTCTTTCCAAAGAGGTCCCCTTAGCCGATAGATAGGCCGGTACACCTACAATCCCCTACATCTGCTAGCCCATCATGGGAAGCATTCCCACAACTTACTCAAATATGCCAGAGCCCATAATCGCTTGTGGCTAGACACGAAAGTTTCTAACATGAATAATCTTATGATCCCTTTGAGCCTGGGTGGCAAACCATAGGATGATCACACGGATACCCCGAGATCTCCTAGGACAACACTGGATTCCCCAGGTGCCCGGGGAAGCCACTGGTATATCCCCAGGGTGCCCCAACCAATCCACCCAGATGTGTAAAGTAGGCACCTTAAGTTTCCCTTAGATAATAATACTCTCGCAACTTTCATGAATCTCACATACCAATCCACGTCTACGAGCATAGCAAAGCAGTATGAACATAACGTAAAATACCCGGGGTTTGATGTATGACAAGAGGTTCCTACCTCATCAACTTCTTCCCGATACCCACATGTTGTCAAAAATCATAACCATGCAGTGTTTGAGGATTGAAACTAATGCATAAAAAGTAGGTAATAAAGGGATATGATCAAAGTGTGAATTTGCCTTGTACTATTTATGAAGATTCTTTGCACTCATAATTCCTAATAGTTCTACTCGTCACACTCCGATCAATCTATCGTAAGCGATCAATTATAACCACATATAAGCAATCACTCAAAGATCCAAAAGAACGAAGAAAATACTTCGGAAAACTTCAAAACCATCAAATAAAACTCACGAACATAAACATATTTTTAAAGCAGCAAAATTATGTGGTTTTGATCTAAACAGAAGGTACATGTCAAGAGCTTTGCTTTGCAAAAAAATCAATTAAATCGAAATTATAAAACTCAAGTTATAGCCAAAACAAGTTTGAATTTGAATTTGATGTAATTCAAATTTTAAAATTTCAAAAGGTTGATTTAATATGTTCTCTGGATAGAGGGTATCATAACGAAGAATTTGGCGTTGGTTTTGTTGAATTTGGACCAACGAGTAAAAAGTTGCGAGGGTTTGAAGAACAGGGACTAATCTGTAAAGAAAGTATTCACATATGGGTCCCTGGCTACGTAACAGAAAAACTAACGGACGAACGTCCGCTACGAAACCTAAACGACGAAAACCGTTCGCTAAAAAAATCTAAACAGAAAACGTCCGCTAAATAAAAAACAAACGGTTTATTTAAAAAAACTGATCTGGATCGGACCGGTCAGCGGTGGTTCAACGGCGGGGCAGGATCCGGCTCTGGCTTCGGGCGGCTTCCCGGCGGCAGCGGGCGTGCGTTGTGTGGGCGGCGGTGAATGGAGGCGGCTGCGGTGCCGCTTCGGGCGGCGGTGGCTATGCGGCGTCGACGGAGATGCAGTGGCGGCAGCGGTGATGCGAGGCAACGGCGCGACTGGGAGCGACGGCGGCGATGTGAGGAGAGAGAGGGGGGTGCCGGGGTATTTATAGGAGGAGGGGCCCGGGGTCAGCTTGTGGGAGGGGGCAGGGAGAGAGGAGACCGGCTCGGCCACAGCAGCGGCGGCGGCGTCGTGTAGGCGACGGAGTCCGACGGGAGGTTGGGAAAGGGCGCAGTGCTGGGCTGGGCTTGGCCTGGCCTGTTTGGTTGGGTCGGCCCAATCCGGCGGGAAGTTTAAAAAAAACAATTTTTCACACAACTAAATAAGAATAAACAACAAATAATAAAAATGATATATAGGCATATATATATATATATATATATATATATATATATATATATATATATATATCAAAATTTTGAGAAAAAGATTTTCTATAACATGAATAATTTCTTAGCGGCAAATAAATTCCACAAGAATTTAAATAAATCAAACAGTGCTACTGATTTATTTAAAAACCAAATAAAATATTTTAAAAATACCAAAATGATTTCAAAACCATTTTTCTCCAATTTTCTAATGTAGGGAATCATTTTACCCTATTTTCAATATATTTTATTTTTGGAGAAAAATAATTTGAATAAAAACCAAATAACTCCAAATTGAAAATAATTTCAAAGGGACTTTATATTTGATTCTTTGAAACTTCCAACTCTCTTTCATATGATTTGAAGAAGTCATTTTATCTTCTCTCATGAAAATCATTGAGTTGCATAAAGTTTCTCAATTTGAAATATTTCCAAAATGAATTCAAATATTTTCAAAAACCCTTTTTCATTTATTTAAATGGAAGAAGTCATGTCATCTTCACTCTAGGATTTTGTGATGAAAAGAATTTGAATTCATGGAGATCAGAAACCAAAGTGAAAGTTTTGGGAAAGTATTTTATTCCCTCTCATTTAACTTTCGAAAAGTTTCAAATTTCACTCAATTTCACACAAGAAACCACAAAACAATCAAGCAATCAACCAAAACTATTTACTTAATATAACATTCCAAAATTTAGAATTTTGGGATGTTACAGGATCAGGAGCATACGAAGTGATTTTACTCAAGGATGAAGTATCAAAATTGATTACATATTTGTTTTCTTGAGTATAGGATCCCACACCATTAAGAAGGGATCGATAGGGTTAGTTAAAGGCTTGCCCTTGCCACAAACCTCCTTCCCAAAAAAATGCTTTAGTTCCATCTTTATTCTCTCTGGCATGTTCTGTCTCTGGCCTGCCGGATGTCCGGGCTTCACCATGGATGTCCAGGCTGCCCGCCGGATATCTATCCTGCTTGCTGGATATCCGGACCTAGCTATCCAGAATGCACTTTGTGTTGGTGCTGTTTGCCAGAGTCCGGCCCTCTATGGCGTATGTCCGGGCTCTCCTTTCACCCTAGATTTCCGGGCTTCCTTGCCGGACATCCGGCTCATGCTATCCAGAGACCGTTTCAATGTGGTGAACTTGCCGGATGTCCGGGGTTTCCTGTTATGCCAGATGTCCGGGCTTAGCCCCCGAATGTCTGGCCCCTCTGTTCTTACCTCTGTTTCTGCTCTGTTCTTCAAGTGCCTCGCCAGGCCGGATGTCTAGCTCCCTTGCTCGGATGTCTATCATGCCCGTTCACTTGTGCTACAACGGCCACATTTGTGCTCACACTATATATAGCCCTCCTCCCCCTCGGGAGAGGGTTGACCATTCACTTTGAACAAACCCTAGAACACATTTCACTCTCTCTCTCTCTCACTCTTGCACACCAAATCTTAGATCCCTAAGGTATTTGAGAGCATTTGAGAGAAGTTGTCCACTCAAGTGATAGATCCACACCTTCCCCTTCTTCTCACCAAAGGAATTCGTGATTTGAGCAAGTCTTGAGCTTTTCCCCATTGTTCTTGTTACTCTTGGAGGTTGGAGACTCCTAGGTGGTAGGAGTCCTTCAGAGAGGAATCGAACATTGTGATTACACCCGGAAAAGTTTGTGAGGGTTTGGAGACCACCCCAAGGTCTACCACTAGTGGTTGAGAAACTCCTTCATGGTGTTGACTAAAATGGAGAATAGGGTGAGCCTTCGTGGCGTTGGTCTGCCTTCGTGGTAACATCCACCTCTCTAACGGTGATTAGCTTGCCTCCAAGGAAGTGAACATCGGCATACATCCTCATCTCCCGGAGTTGCGGTTATTCCTAACCTAACTCTCTACTTGTGGTTACTTGTCTCCTAGCACTTACTTATATCATTTTGTGCTTGCTTACTCACATGCTTGTGTTACTTGTTTATCTTGCTTAGCTCTTAGCATCATACTTGCAATTGTTAGGCTCACTTTCATATTCCGCATTATTGACTAAAATTGCTAAGTAATAATTAAAATTTGTAACTGTACCTATTCACCCCCCCTATAGGTCTCGATCCTTTCAATTGGTATCAGAGCCTCATGCTCTATTCTTTTGGCTTAGAGCGAGATGAACCCCGATGGGACTCCCCTTGGTGTAGATCCGAAGAATATGGGTGCGGCTTCCACAGAAGTCAAGTCCTTCACTTCTGAGGATCTAGAACGGGTGCTTGCTAAGCAAAAGGAGGAGCATGATGCTTCTCTTGAGGCATTGGTCCAAATGAGATTAGCCACACTAACCACGATGCTTGCACCACTTTCTGGTGGTGCAACCTCGAGGCCAGCTGTGCGTACTTCCTCACTTGGCCAACAACCTCCTAGTAATGAACACCCCAGTGTTCCTTGGATTTATGCAAGACCCCAAATAGAGAAACCAAAGTATAACCCTCAAGGCAAACCTCATTTACTTGATGACACTACCGATTTTTCTTTGTGGAGAGTTGCTATGCAGGATCATCTTCGATATGGAAATGATGAGATGTTGGAGATCTTGGAGTATGGCTACCAAGCGGTTGACCCAAAGAATCTTACCCCAAGAGAGGTGTATGACAAGAATCTCAACGACAAAGCAACTATGTGCATAAGGAGAGGTATGACTGACAAGCAAAGGAGACCATACATCCATAACAAAAGTGCCAAGGAATTATGGGACAACATTGTGAGAACCACGACCGGTACCTCCTGTAACGCCCGGATAAGTAAGCTACAGTTTTTCCCTGCTAATGATGCCACGTCATCATGACTATTGTTGTTAAACTCGCGTTGGTTCGACTCCAGTCCAAACATCAAAGTCAAGTCAAAATCAAACATTTTCAAATGTCTAAAATAAAATGTTCATCATGTGGAAAATTTTCATTTGTTAATATTGGTGGTGAACCCCGCGGCGCGGACGGCGGTGGGAGGACGCGGGGGCCACATGGTGGCGGGCCACTAGCGCGGGGCGGCTGCGCGGGACGTCCGGCGGGCGTGGACATGTCCGGGCGCGGCGGAGAGCGATTTTTTTAGGGTTTGGGGTGTTTGGACTGCCAAATCTCGGGGAAGAGGCAACATATAGGTAGAGGGAGCTAGGAGGCTCCAAATGAGGCATGGTTTTCACCCACACGATCGTGATCGAACGACCGAGAGCATGGAGGGGAGTTTGCTGGGTTTTGGGCCACTTTGAAGGGGGTGTTGGGCTGCACACAAAAGAGGCCTTTGCGATTACCCGGTTAACCGTTGGAGTATCAAACGACCTCCAAATGGCACGAAACTTGACAGGCGGTCTACCGGTGGTGTACCAAGGCCACTTGGCAAGACTCGGTCCATTCCGAGAACGTTTAACACCCGCTCACAACGAGATACAAAAGGGGGACGCCGGAGGACATAGGGGTGCCGGATTGCAAAACGGACAACGGGGAAAATGCTCGGATGCAAGAAACGAACACGTATGAAAAATGAAATGCACATGATGACATGATAAAACGCAACACGCAAGCAAATGACATGGCAATGATGGCGAATAACTGGTAGACACCTGGCGCATCGAATCCGGGGCGTTACAACACTCCTCCACTAACAAGAGATCTCGACCCGAGATCTTAGGACCGAGACGGAAGGGAAAAAGGGATGAGGTGAAACAAGAACTCAAGAGAAGAAGCAAAGAATTGAGAGCACTCGAGAAGAAGAGAGGAACGACGAGAATGACGAGAATTGAAAGCTCACGGAATCAGATAGACTATGAAACCACTCCGGTTAGAACGAGATAAGAAACGAATAAGACTGAAAGGATTTAGGCAGCACTACGGCTGAAAATGGAAGGAAAAGAACATGAACTTCACGAGATGGAATGACACTTGACAACATAAGCAACGCAATGCCTCCGGAAGAATTGAAAGAATGGAATGAAAAGAACTTAGAAGGAAGGATTGAACGGAGTTGTTGAGAAAATCAACAATGAAAGAATAAGCTTGTTGTGGACTTATGGAAAACATCACAAAATTATGAGGTGATAACCGACCATAAGCGGAAAAGATTAAATAGCCGTGAAGAACGAAGAAATGCAAAACTCCACTTTAAAAGAATATGGAGAATTAATTGCACTTCGAAAAGCAAGAAGGAAAGATACTTGAACTCCTCTGACAAGAATCTTGATGAACACTTGAGGAATGAATTAAAACATGAAGAACCACCATGAAGAACTCCGGTGACAAAAGGATCAAGAGATAGAATTGAAGGATGAAAAGAAATAAGATAAAAGCCTTGCGATGATTTAGATGAAGGTTTTGATGACATGGCCGAGGAAATTTGAACTCCGGAAAAGAAAAGATGAAAACACTTCAAACCGAGAATTTGAGATGGTGAACAAACTCCAAAAGGAAGAGGTTCATCAACTTGCTGAAAGAAGAATAAGAATTATGTTATGCTTAACCTTCATCAATTAAATTGATGAGAGGGATGGATTTTGCATACCACTTATTCTTGTTGGAAAAGGATTAAGGGGAATATGGCGCAAAATTTGAGTTAGTCTTCATGAACCACCGGTAGGATTGGAAAGAACGAATGAATTGATATGATAATCAAGGAAAAAGGAATCTTGAACGAACCACCATAAGAATTCGAAAATGACTGACGAAAGAGAATGAATCATCGGGAAGAATTAGCAAAAAAAATATGATTGAGGGGATTTAGATACAAGAGAACAGGAAGAACTCGATCTGATTAAAGAGCACTTGAATGAAGCACCGGGATAATTAGAGAACGGTAAGTGGAATGATGGCCTCCGGTGAAAGAAACGGAAAAAACAACTTCTGACATACTCCGGAAGAATTAAAGAGAAGAAGGGTTGAACCAAAAATGAAAAGAATTTGAAAGTGATCTTGGAGAAGGCATGTGACTGATGAAATCCATTCTTACATCACACTTTGAAAAGAATTGAGAATAGCTCCGGGAAAAATTAGAAGAGTCAGGTAAGATCCTGGGAAAAGACCTGTGGGTTAGGGCCCACTAATAGAAAACACCATGGGAAAGGGATGTAGAAGAGGTAGATGATGCAATGGAACAATTGAAATATTTGAATGAGGTGACAACCTCGAATTAATTGGAACATAGACGAATCTCCTGGGATGTCTTCCAAACTCCGGAATGATTAACTGGCGAGAGGCGAACGAGTAGGGAAAACACTTGATCCAAGGAAAAGAATGTGATCAACCCGAAAAAACTTGAATTGAATCCACCGGAGAGAAAAAAGAGATGAAGAATGTCCACCGAGACGAGAATTCACCGGTTGAAAGAATTGAGGGAAGACTGAAGAGGCTTCGCACGAGTGAAATTGATGGTCGAAACAGACTCAGGCTCCGGGAAGAAGAGGGTGGGGGCGGGAAAACAAAGGCAACTTAGAAGGGGGAACCGACGAATATTTTGAAGAGAAAACACCGGTTGAAATCATTGAGGAAAGAAAGCAAAGACTTCGCACGAGTAGGATGGATACTCGATTACGGACTCCAACTCCGAGAAGAAAAAGGGAGGGCGGGTGGGAAAAGAAAACAACTGAGGGTTGAACTTGGCAAAGATGAAGAGGCTCGAGTCAACTTGACGAGAAATGCACCGGATGAATAGAGTTGAGAACCAACGATCGGAAAAAACCAACTGCGTGATCCTAAAGAAAAATTTGAAGGGGAAGAGGAGTAAATCAAAACACCCATGTCAAGATTCCTCACCAGAGCGACGAAGGGGCAGAGGAGTAAAAAGAATTTCTACTCTCTGATATAACTAGACTCAGAAAACAGTTTTCTTCTAGACTCGACAACGGCCAAACTACACGATCAATCAAGGGGGGCTCCTAAGGTCGATCGAGGCTATGATACCAACTTGTCACGCCCAATATGCGATACTATCCTAAAGAGACTCGAAGGTCCCACTAAGGATAGAACCGCATATTGAAACGCTTTTGCAAGGTGGATATCATTACATCAACATTTCATAATATATGGGGATACATACATAAGGCATACAATGCCACACAAATACAACATCATCTTACATAAGAGCACCATCCGACTACGGATGAAACACAAACAGAAACTCAAACGACATCCACCCTGCTAGCCCAGGCTGCCGACCTGGAACCTATCCCCTGATTTAAGAAGAAGCAGAAGAAGAACTCCAAAACAAGTAAACATCGCTCTCGCGTCATGATCATCGCATAACCTGTACCTGCAACTGTTGTTGTAGTAATATGTGAGCCACGAGGACTCAGCAATCCCATTACCATGGGTATCAAGACTAGCAAAGCTTAATGGGAAAGGAAGGGGTAAAGTGGTGAGGTTGCGGCAGCAACTAAGCAAGTATGGTGGCTAACATACGCAAATAAGAGCGAGAAGAGAGCAAACGGAACGGTCGTAAAGCTAGCAATGATCAATAGGTGATCCTGAACTCCTACTTACATCAAACATAACCCAAAGACCGTGTTCACTTCCCGGACTCCGCCGAGAAGAGACCATCATAGCTATGCACGTAGTTGATGCGTTTTAATTCGAATCAGCTGTCAAATTATCTACAACCGGACATTAACAAATTCCCATCTGCCACATAACCGCGGGCACAGCTCTCGAAAGTTTATACTCTGCAGGGGTGTCCCAACTTAGCCCATGATAAGCTCTCGCGATCAATGAAGGATATACCTTCTCTCAGGAAGACCCGATCAGACTCGGAGTCCCGGTTTACAAGACATTTCGACAATGGTAAAACAAGACCAGCAAGACCGCCCGATGCGCCGACAATCCCGATAGGAGCTGCACATATCTCGTTCTCAGGGCAACACCGGATGAACACTACGTACAACTAAAACCAGCCCTCAAGTTTCCCCGAGGTGGCGCTGCAAGTGGCTCTGGTTCGGACCAACACTTAGACAAGCATTGGCCCGAGGGGCTATAATAAAGATGACCCTCGGGTTAATTACTCCCAAGGGAAAAGTAGGTGGTGGTGAGGAAAATGCTAAAACCAAGGTTGGGCCTTGCTGGAGGAGTTTTATTCAAAGCGAACTGTCAAGGGGGTACCATAAATCACCCAACCGCGTTAGGAACGCAAAATCCGGGAACATAACACCGGTATGACAGAAACTAGGGCGGCAAGAGTGGAACAAAACACCAGGCATAAGGTTGAGCCTTCCACCCTTTACCAAGTATATAGATGCATTAATAATAATATAAGAGATATTGTGATATCCCAACATAATCCTGTCCGTCATGGAGAAATCTTCAACTTCACCTGTAACTAACAATGCTATAAGAGGGGATGAGCAAAAGTGGTAACACAGCCAAGCAATGGTTTGCTAGGAAGGGTGAAAAAGGTTAGAGGCTGACATGGCAATTTGGGAGGCTTGATAAACAGGTGATAGGTAGCACAGCATAGCGATAGAACGAAGCAACTAGCATAGCAATGATAGTAGTGAGATCCAGGGTAGCGGTCATCTTGCCTGAAATCCCGCTAGGAAGAAGAACGAGTCCATGAAGAAGATGAAGCCACAAAGACGAACCAAGCGTAGAAAAACGAATCCTCACGATCGCAACGAAACGGGAACTATCGAGAAGAAGCACACAACATAGTAAACACACCACACATGAAGAAGGCATGATGCACAAACAAGTATGATGCAACACAAGACTACATGAAGCTACTCATGGCAAGAGATGATGCAAACAAGAGCAACACATTGAAGCAAGTTTAAATGAGGTCGGAAACAACATATAACAATTCCGGTAAGTCCTCATATGCAAATTCCGAAATTGGTCCAGATCTGAACAAACATTAAGTTGAAGTTGTTAAACAGCAAGTTACAATACACCAAGATGATCTACACGAGATTCTAGTCAAGTTACATATAAAGTTCATTTAGTTCGGAGCTACGGCCTAGAAGATATGAGCAAAACAAATCAAACATGGCATTGATGCAAAATGCACCCAAACATCAAGAAAACACCTCAAAACAAGGATGCAACATGATAATATGAAACTACATGCAATTCTAAGCAAGTTTCATATAGAGCACACTCAAATCGGAGCAACGGTGCAACACATACACTCCAAACAAGACATAACAACAATCTGCCCAAAACAGCAACTAGGCATATTGCAAGCATCAAAACAATATGCTACAGCAGCTCAACATGATAACAAAAGGCATGGACATGATGTACAGGTAAAGCATAACAAAACATGAACACTGAGCTATCTCCATAAACTACTAGAACATGCTCAAACACACATGGCAAGATTGCAAATAATAACAGTTTCAGACTTTGCAGAAATAACATCAGGTTGCAATGTTTAGAGCTATAAAACAACATGTTACAGGACTTATCATGGCAAACAAAGGCATGGCATGAACCTACTAATTTCATAGAACAAAAGTCTCTTACTGACCATGAGCCAAAAGGGCACAGAAAATATGATGGCACTCATGTAAACATGACAAGTTATATGACAGACTCATACATGGCAGAACCAACAATAAGTAGGCATGTTGGTGAGCTTGTACCACTCACTACAGAGCACTTCATGGCATCACAAGGCAACCAACAGTAAGAATACATGTTTATGAAGCTAATCATGGCAAGATCAAGTTCCTAGGGTGCATGGATCACTAGCAAAACACATGGCAACAACATTATTTAGCAATTTTAGAGCAAGATTACAACAAGCTACAGCAATCTATAAATGCAACCAGGGAGAAATGGATGGATGGAGCATGACATATATAACAAATCATCCTTAGTTAACATCTCCAGATTATGCATAGAATGACTTGTAGCAGCAGGTTTACATAGCATCACAAAATAACAGATTCAGCCTAGCAAAACAGTAACAACAAGTATCCTACTTAACAAGCTTGATTCACTCACCACAAATAATTGCATGACAAGATAAGCATAGCATCAGCAAGAAGACATGTTTATGAAACAAACCAAGGCAAGAACAAGTTCATAGCGTGCAAGGATCAACTACAACAACCTTGGCAAAATTGAATAACATGTAAACAATCTGCCAGGAAACATTTTATAGCAAACATAGAGCAAGAAAGTGACATGCTAGACCACTCCATAATTGCAAACAGGGGCATGAATGGATATAGAATAACCATATGTTCAAACCATCCTTACTGAAGTATCTCAGAATATGCTTGGATCTCTATGTAGCATCAAGTTTACATGGCATAAAAATAACAGCAGAACAGGGACTGAAATCAGCAACATAACAAAGCCTAGTTTGCATGATTGTTCTAGTCACCCCATTGATCACAAAAATACATGGCATACACCCCTGTAAATATGGCATGATGTAGCACAAAACACATGTAGACATCAACCTCATAGGATGCACACATCAAACATGGCAAAAATGACAAATGAACATGTTCTGTTAACAGACAGCAGACAACATCATATAGCACTCTTGCAACGATGATTCGGGCATCAAGATGAACTCAAATGAACATGACCCAATTGAATGAAATGAAGAGCATCTCACAGTGAACATTTTGATATATCATACGCACGAAACAGAGTAGTATGCAGCAAGTTATGATGCGATGAACATGAGCTAAAAATATGCAAAAATATTCGGGACTTAGGGAAATCTGGAGGTCAACCTCTTTTGGATCTGGATCTGGGCACGGATCCGAGGCGACCGCAGCTTCGCCGGAGACAGAGCGGCGCGGCAGCCGGAGCGGGCCATAGAGGCCGGAGACGGGGCGGTGGGGCGACGCCGGCGAGGGGCTGCGGTGAGGGGCCGGTCGGAGCTTCGCCGGAGACGGGGCGCATGGGTCGGGGCACGGGGCACCGAGCGCGGGGAGGCGCGGGACGCCGGCGACGGGCGGCGCAGGGACATGGTCCAGCGAGGCGGAGGCGCGGCGCGGCGGCGGAGCACACCGGCGCGGGAGGCGGAGGGGATGGGTGCCCAGGGTGCGGGAGGCGGAGGAGATGGGCCGCGGGGGCCGGATCCGGGCTCTCCGGGCCCACGGCGCAGACGGCGGCGGGAGGACGCGGGGGCCACGTGGCAGCGGGCCACTGGCGCGGGGCGGCGGCACGGGACGTCCGGCGGGTGCGGACATGTCCGGGCACGGCGGAGGGCGGTTTTTTTTAGGGTTTGGGGTGTTTGGACTGCGAAATCTCGGGGAAGAGGCAATATATAGGTAGAGGGAGCTAGGAGGCTCCAAATGAGGCACGGTTTTCGCCCACACGATCGTGATCGAACGACCGAGAGCATGGAGGGGAGTTTGCTGGGTTTTGGGCCACTTTCAAGGGGGTGTTGGGCTGCACACAAAAGAGGCCTTTGCGGTTACCCGGTTAACCGTTGGAGTATCAAACGACCTCCAAATGGCACGAAACTTGACAGGCGGTCTACCGGTGGTGTACCAAGGCCGCTTGGCAAGACTCGGTCCATTTCGAGAACGTTTAACACCCTCTCACAATGAGATACAAAAGGGGGACGCCGGAGGACATAGGGGTGCCGGATTGCAAAACGGACAACGGGAAAAATGCTCGGATGCAAGAAACGAACACGTATGCAAAATGAAATGCACATGATGACATGATAAAACGCAACACGCAAGCAAATGACATGGCAATGACGGCGAATAACTGGCAGACACCTGGCGCATCGAATCCGGGGCGTTACAACACTCCTCCACTAACAAGAGATCTCGACCCGAGATCTTAGGACCGAGCCGGAAGGGAAAAAGGGATGAGGTGAAACAAGAACTCAAGAGAAGAAGCAAAGAAGCGAGAGCACTCGAGAAGAAGAGAGGAACAACGAGAATGACGAGAATTGAAAGCTCACGGAATCAGATAGACTATGAAACCACTCCGGTTAGAATGAGATAAGAAACGAATAAGACTGAAAGGATTTAGGCAGCACTCCGGCTGAAAATGGAAGGAAAAGAACATGAACTTCACGAGATGGAATGACACTGGACAATGGGGAAAATGCTCGGATGCAAGAAACGAACACGTATGCAAAATGAAATGCACATGATGACATGATAAAACGCAACACGCAAGCAAATGACATGGCAATGACGGCGAATAAGTGGTTTAGTACCCTAATCTAAAGAAAACAGAAAAGGTTAAAGAGAAAGCAAAGCAAAAGAAAAAGGGCCACACCCCCTGCCCACCATGGCCTCAGCCAACCGGCCCACCAGCTGGACATGCCTAGCCCACCGCCAGGTCATCTCCTTCCTCTTTGTTCATTGTGCGCTCATGGACGCTGGGCAACCGTACACGACGCCGATGAACACGGTGCGGCCATCCATGCCTCCCCTGCCTCCTACAAGGCCCCCCGAACCTCCCCCTCGAACCTTAACGCCCATTCCCCCTTGTTCCCCTCTCTCACTCTCGGTTTCGGCGACGCCCAAAGACACCGTCGCCATGCCACGCTCGATCCCGTGCCCGCCGAGCTCCCCACCGGCTGCGACCTCGTCCAGTAGAACCGTCGGCGTCCACTGCTTCGCCTACACTCAAGACCTCAAGCCAATCGCCTCTCCATCACCGGATCACCGTCTTTTTCTTCCTCCAGACATCGAGCTCCACCTCGTCGATCTGCGTCACCTCGGGCTCCTCTGGCGTCCCCGGGCCTTCTCGCCAACGCCCGTGAGCCCCTCCGTCGAAGCCACCTTCCCCCCCTCTGGTTGCCGCTATTTAGACCACCGCCCGTGCCTTCCTGAGCCGGTGCCCGGTACTCCCACGCGCGAGCGCTCGCACTGTGCGGCCTCGCTTGCCTCCTACTGCATCCCCGCACCTACCCTCGCTTGCTGCTACTCCTCAAACTACTGCAGCCACGCCCGCCCGAACTTCCGGTCGCCGCTCGCCTACTATCGCCACAGCCGTCTGCGGTCGCCCGTGTGCAATACCGCCTCCGCCCCTGCCGTGTACCTCATTGACGTGCCCGCCTACAGCTGCACGCGCCCCGCTCGCTAGTTGCCGCGCTCGCCGCACACCTCTACTGCCTTGCTACCCAGGTCGTCAATGTGCGTCGCCGCGTCTGGCCCCGGCCGGCTTCGCCGTTGTTATCTATCCGCCCGCCTAGCCTCGGCTCCCTCTCCACCTGCCCATGGCCGCGAGCCACCCGCCCGCGTCGTCCTGCCGCTGTGCCTGCAGCCTCGTCCGCCCACGCCCGGCTCCCGCCTCTGTGCTGCTAACCATCACGGCTCTGCTCCGCCCACGCCGTCGTCGCCCACGCAGCCCCACGCCCGCCGCGCCTCGCACCCCTCCCCACTCCCGCTGCCTAGCACCACCGCGGCCCCTGCTTCCCGTCCCCGGCCGCCTCCGGCTACCAGTGGCTGCCGCTGCTACCGATGCTGTTTGGAGCACCAGCTGGCCTCCCCCCCCTCGTGTTGGGCGCCTGGGTGCGCCCCGCCCCAGCGCTCGTAGCCCGTCGCCCGCTAAGGCCATAGGGCCTTTGACAGCTGGGGCCCCTTCCCTATTTTGTTAAAAAAGAATTAATAATATATTAATAATAAACTAATTAATAAGTTATTAATTAGTTAATTAACTTAATTAAAATGGTTTAGTTAAACTAACTAATTAGTTAGCCTAATTAATCAACTAATTAGTTAGGTGAGTCAATGACACGGCGGCTCCAACCCCTATTGACCAGTCAAACGTTGACTGGTCAACGGGGACCCCCTAGTCCACCTGTCAGCCACTGGGTGCACTTTTGTGTACCCTGTGCTGGTTGCACCTAGCAATTAATCTTTATTTTCGATTTATTAATAATTCCAGAATATTATTAAAACTTTGAAAATTCATAGAAATTAAACCGTAGCTCGGATGAAAATGTTTTCTACATGAAAGTTGCTCAGAACGATGAGATGAATCTTTCCCTCCGGTTCATCTGTCTGACAGACGTCTGGAACCGGGAAAACTTCCTTGGATGTTTTCCCTCTTCTCAAGTATCGCCTAGCTCTGTGTTAGAACAGCTCTAGTACCGTTTGTTGTCATGTTATGCTTATGTTTGCGTGTATTTACTGTTTCTTCCCCCTCTTCTCTCCGGTAGACCCCGAGACCGCTGCTGATGTCCCTGTGATCGACTACGTCGACGACGACCTTTCTTACCTTTCAGCGGAGCTTCCAGGCAAGCCCCCCCTTTGATCATCCCGATATCGCCCATTCTATTCTCTCATGCTTGCATTAGATTTTGCTACTATTATTATTTGCTCCTATTCTGATGCATAGCCTGCTTTTGTACCTGTTATTGTTACCTACCTGCTTATCCTAAACTGCTTAGTATAGGTTGATTAGTGATCCATCAGTGACCCCCACCTTGTCCTTGTCGCCCCTGCTTCATCATCGACAACTCGATCAACGTGATCGACGACCTGAGCCCGACACCTCACATCACATCACGCCCCTTTTTGTTGCTCGACTCTGCAGAGTTACCATCGAGTGCCGAGAGTGGAACCTCGTACATCACTCCTGATGAGATCTTTGTAGTGTAGCTATTTGGTGGTGGTCATCGAGGGTGGTTCCTCCTACACCATTCCTGATACGGCTCTGTCGTTGAACACCTCAACTGTGAACCTCGAGGGTGGTTCCTCTTACATTCACCTTGATGATTACATCGAGTGGAATCCACCGGGGGTGATTCCTCGGGTTTTCCCCTTGATGTCTGGACACACAGTTACCTTGACTTTACTTGAGACCGTTGTGGAAGACAGGAGGGCCCGGAGAGCACCCATGCGATGTGACGGTGGCGGCTGGCTGTTTAGCGGTATCACCCGGGAGGGGGTGATAGCTCCAGACTTGTCCCGACAGCTGTCACTTCTTTTAATAATGCACTAACAGGTTTGGGTATTTGTTCTGAGTTGGCCTTTGGCCTTTACACACTAACCACCACGCGAGAATAGTTATGGGCCTCGACATTGTGGTATCAGCCGAAGCTTTGTCAGATGTCTAGTTCAACAGTGCGGCACGGCTAGGCCGGCACCATCCTGTAGTGGTGGAGCCTGGTCCGCCCTGCTCGCAACCACCCAGAGTGCAACGGGCGATGGGCCCAAACCCCGGAGTGCTTAGGATGTAAACCGGCGGGGACCTCTCTGTTGATCCTAGGTAGGGTTGCGACGTGTTGATCTTCCGAGGCTGGGCATTGACCCAGAAAAGTATGTCCGGCTAGAGTAATCAAGTGTGTTGGGTAACTTGGTGCACCCCTGCAGGGAAGACATATGTTCGAATACCGTGTTCACGGTAATGGACGTTCAGACTTATATCCTGATCTTATACAACTACAAATGGATACTTGAGATATGTGGCTCCGGGATTGCTTTCTCGCAGGGAGTCGAGGAAGGATCTCTGGGCATTAATTTTACAACATGTTTATTAATTAAAATGCTATTATTTACTCTTCTACATGCTGCAAGATGCTCGGAGCTGCTTGAAGATGCTAGTCTTTGATAGGCTAGGCCTTTCCCCTCTATTCTGGCATTCTGCAGTTCAGTCCACAGATACAAACCTTCCTTTTGATACCAATGCATACTTAGTATAGATCTGATGCTTGCGAGTAGTTTGGATGAGTACTCATGGTTGCTTTGCTACCCCTTTCCCCCCTTCTTCCTTCTTTCCGGTTGATGCAACTAGATGGTGGATCCCTAGAGCCATATGCCACCATCGACGGATACTGCTACGTGGAGCTCGCCGATGACCAGGAGTAGTTAGGAGGTCCCACGTAGGAGGCCTTGCCTCTTCGATTGTTGATGTTTGTGCTAGCCTTCGTAAGGCAAAACTTGTTTAACTTATGTCTATACTCACATATCATTGCTTCCGCTGACTCTCTTGTGTATCGAGCTTTGTATTCGAGCCCTCGAGGCCCCTGGCTTGTAATATAAAGCTTTTATTCTTTTATTTGTGTTTAGAGTTGTGTTGTGATATCTTCCCGTGAGTCCCTGATCTTGATCATACACATTTGCGTGTATGATTAGTGCATGATTGAATTGGGGGCATCACACCTCCACTCTCCGCCTTGCTCAATATGATATTGCCAAGGGTCAATTGCAAAACTTTTCTATGGAGAAAGGTGAATCTCCCAAGCAACTTCGCGAGCGTCTCATGACTCACACCGCCAACATCGAGTCATGTGAGTGTGACAAGACAGATGGATTCAACTTAACTAAGCAATTTCTTGTGGATAAGTTGCTTCACGCCTTGCTCCGTATCATCACCAAATGGTGTGGGACATAAGAAAACACCATGGATTCAAGGAAATGCCTCCGGATGACATCATATCCACCTTCCAACTATTTCAAGAGTCAAAGGCAAATGGTACAAAACATCTTGCCATGCATGGTACCTTAACATCAAAGATCAATTTTGCATTGAAGGCCAAATATGTATGTGAAGAAGAGCAAAGTGAAGAAGAAGAAGATGAGGAGGAGGAGGATGGTGATGATATTGACTCAGATGAGAGCTCGTCATATGAAGACATTGCTCTCTTTGTTAAGAAGTTTAGCACGGCAAAATTCAAGGGAAGATTCCATAAGAATAAAGTGAGAAAGTGCTACAACTGTGAAGAAACCAACCACTTCTCCAACGAGTGACCTTATGAGGAGAGAGAAGATAAACCAAGGTTTCCCAAGACCTTTCCCAAGAAGAAGTTGCCAAATCCTTTGAACTCCAAGCTCAAGAAGAGAGATGAGAAAGCAATGGTTGCTCATGAAGAATCTGATCCGGATGATGTTAGTGGTGTTGCCGGAGTTGCTCAAGATTCTCAAAACACTTTGAGGCTAGTCAACAAGAGTGGTGATGTTGTCACTTACAACTATATGAAGGACCACAAGGGCAACGCTCACAAGTCCTAATGGCAAAGACCGTGGTAGAAGATGGAGAGGACCAAAGCTCTCCTGACAAGGTCAAGGTAACCCCACGATCAAACCCTCCTCTTTTCACTCCTACTCCTAGTGATGAGTATCTTGATGCGGAGGATAGTTATGAGGATGATGATATAGATGATCCTATGCTTGCTAAACTAAATAAGTTCATGTGCTCCCTCAAAGGAAAGAAGCTCACTATGTTTCGTATGCTTATGGAGATGGTGAGTAAGCACACCATCACCATTAAGGAACTCGAAACCCTCGTCACCGAGGAAAAGGAAAAATATGAAATCCTTGAGTGAAAAGTCCAATATGAGGAAGCACGAAATGGTGAACTATGCTTGAAAATTGGTGCAAACATTGATGTTCATACTAAAGATCTTGCCTCCTTGAAAAAGGCTAATGACTCTTGCAAAGAGTTGATGAATGATAAAAGTAAGCTTGTGAAGTCTCATGCCTCTCTCTCTCTCTAAGGATTGTGAGCTCCTATTTGTGTCCCTCAAGACTAGGGAAGAAGAGCTCACCCTTCTTACAAAGAGTTTTGAGACGCTCAAGCTTACTTATCTTGAAACTTTAGCCCAGGCTTACTCTTCTCCTATTATGTAACATCCCAATTTTTAATTTGGATGTTATACATAGATCATCATATGCATATCATATTTTATTTTTGCATTTGGTTGAGATCCTAGAAATCTTAAGCAACTCAAGGACCCAAGGAGAGAGTTGGAGGTTTCACAAAAATCATATTTGAATTTATTTCAAATTTGAAGAAAGGATCAATTTGATTTTATTATTTTTCTCTCCAATTATTTCCAATATTAAAAATAAATGAGAGAAGATAATATGAGTTCTTCAAATTAAGAGAAATATTGGAGAAAGAATTTTAAAATAAATTAAGATTTTTCTGGTATTTTATTTGCTATTTTATTTGAATTAGAAAATTTTGCATTTTTGAAAATTGCATTTTTAGGCTAGAAAAATGTTCACTTTCTTCTAAATAATTTACTTAGACGGTGGAAAGTGTTTTTGGCATTTTTAGAATTTATTAATATTTATAAGGAATTTTCTTTCGGGCGGAATATTAAAAAAAAGTTTCGCCGCCTGAATGGGCCAAAGGCCCAGCCGAGCCAGGCCGCAGCCCACGTCGCCCCGCCGCCTTCCTCCCGAGCGGGAGGAGCCCCACCGCCAGACGGACGCCGATGGGAGTCCGGCTCGGACTCCCGTTGGGCACCCCCTTGCCCAAGTCGCCGCCCTAGCCCTCCCCCTCTTTAAATACCCACCACCGTCGCCATCCCACCCCGCCAAACCCGCAGTCGCCGCCGCCAAGTTTGCAGTCGCTGCCGCCGACATGTCGCCACCTCGCAGCTGCCGCCGCCGGGCCGCCGCTGCCGCCGCCGCCTTTGTCTCGCCTCGCCCCGTGCCGCCGACGCCGCAGCCCGGTTTCCGTCTCCGCCGTTGACCGGTAAAAGACCGATTGTTTTTTTTTTTTGGTTTCTCGTTCGGTTTTTTCACATCGGTTAGTTTTGGTTTATTTATTTAACGAACGCTTGTTCGTCCGTTCGTTTCAACGAACGCTTTTTGTCGGTTAAGTTCAGATAGCGAACGTTCGCGCTATAGGATTTTTCTTTTTATTTTATTTTCAGCCAGGAACCTATCCGCAATTTGTTTTCGCAATTTAGCCCCTGATCTTTAAACTAGCACAACTTTTTACTCGTTTTTCCGAATTAGATGAAACCAGCGCCTAATTCTTCGTAACGTTCTGTTCTTTCCAGTTAATAAACTTGAACATGATTTTGGTATTGTAAATTTGAGTTTAGTCCAGATTAGTAAACGATCTTGTTTCATTCGTGTTTTGAGTTTCGTTGCTCCGTTTAAGTTGAATCTTTTTGCAAATCGTAGCTAATCACATGTACCTACAATTAAGATCGAATTCACATGTTAATATTGCTGTTAGGTTTGACTCTTGTTAGTTTAAGCCGTTTGCTTGTTTCGTGTTCGATTTGGATCTTTTCTCGGTTTTTCTCGTGTCTCGATTGAGTGAGTGCTTATGTATGCTATTGTTTGTCTATGCTAGATTACCCGGAGTGCGAAGCTTGTTACTACGAATCTCTAGAGTTTGCAGATCGTCAGCAACGCAAGTTACACTTTGATCATACTCTTTTATACCCAGTTTTTGCTATGCATTAGTATTTCCCCTCAAATATTTGCATGAGTAGGATTGGGAACATGTGGTTTTGGTTGTAGTGCTTGAGGTAGGAACCTAATACCTGTTGATCACTCCGGGAATATACATTATGCTTATTTATTGCTTAGCCATGCTCGTAGACGGGGATTGGATCGTGATTTACACATGGAAGTTTGAGAGTTATTTAATCATGGATAACATTAAGGTGGCAACTTTAATATACATCTGGGTGGATTGGTTGAGGCACCTGGGGAACCCAGTGTTGCCTGTTTTTGGAAATCCCAGAGTACCCGTCTAATTATCCTATGGAATGCCAATCAGGCTCAAAGGGATCATAAGATTATTCATGCTAGAACCTTCCGTGTGCTGCCACAAGCCATTATGGGCTCTGGCATAGTTGAGTAAGTTGCGTGAGCTCTTGAAGAGGTGAACTAGCAGATATATGGGATGTAGGTGGTACTGTCTACCTGGAGTAGAGAGTTAATGCTTCAGAAAGGCTATGTCTCGATCATCCGATCATGGATGCGGTCGAGTCTTGTGGGGAAAAGTGCACAAACCTCTGCAGAGTGTATAAACTAATCATGGTTAGTCGTGTCCCCGGTTATGGACAACTTGAGTATCTAGTACTTGAATCTATTGATGTGATCTCATCACGTTACTTTAAATTAATTTGAATTGGGTTAATGATGATATTTTTAATTGGGATTTGAGTTGGGGTTACCTTCTCAAATAATGGGCAACTCGGAAGTAGTTAAATAAATTTATTCCTTTGTTGTAGGGAAAAACTAGCTTTATGCAAAACCATGAAACTTACAGCCTCCACCAGCCAAATATTGCATGAAAATATAGTTCTTGCATTTCATTGCTTACAGTGTAACTCTTCCAGCATATTCAATGTGCTGACCTACATGGCTGCAACGTCTCATATTGCAGACTACTCAGACGATGAATAAGGTGCGATAGGTCGTTGTTTTGCACTCAGCTATGCCGTTGAAGTTGATGGACTCATTTACCTTCGAAGCTTCCGCAGTTATCTAGTTTAGATGGCCTTCAGCCATGATATTTTTGTGTAATCATACTCTTTATGAGGACTCGATGTAATAAGTGTGTGATTGAAACTATGTTATAATTCCTCGAGTGTTGTGTGTGTCAGCATTACCAATCCAGGGATGACACTGATGCACAGATACTTGATCGTTTGAGGTCTGGTCCCTACAAGATGGTATCAGAGCACACACTGACTATAGGACACGACCACTAGAATGAGCCACATGATTTCTCTTCTCTACTCATTTATAATTCTCCTCTCTTTCTACTCTATAGATGGCGGATCCCAGGAACAAGTTCACTCAGCCGGTTGACGACACCCCTTTTGGGAAGCACTTGAAGGAAGTCACTAAGTATTTGAACATCAGACTACCAAGCTTCACGTGGACTTTCTCTACATCTGTACCGGAAGAGGAGCGTTGAAAGATCAAAGTCTGGGTACCTGGGAGGACCTTTGCGCCAACAACAGAGCCTATTGATTTCTACCTGGATGCACCAAGCTGGTGTATAGGAAAGAGCATGGCAGCGCATATCACCTTTGGACGCATATGTGAGGTGTATCACAAGGAGCTGGAGATGCCATTTATCAGATATGTGGCCGCCGAAATGACAAATGGGAGATGATTCGTACCAGGATGGATGGATCAATTGCAGCTTACATTCAAGAGATGGGAGATCATATTCGTCGCCAGGAGAATCAACAAATTATTCACATGAAGAAGATCAAGAAAATGGTGAAGAGAAACAACGAGTTGGAGGAGGAACTCAAGTCCACACGTGATTTATACGAGGAAGAGATTGTTGTACTACTGGAGAAGGATGAAGACCTGAAGAAGAAGCTAGGAGTATTCATGGGAGATCATGCGCCAAAGGAGGACAACCACCCAGAAGACTACATCATCATCGACGACACCTACTCCGACCCTGATAGTCATGATTATTATGAAGATGAAGCTGGAGCAGATATCATGGAGTCTTCTTTTGATGAAAATTTCTAGATGACCACCATTGTAATTAGTAGTATTTCCCTCCAAGTAGTTAGCAACGATCTAGTTTGTAATCATAGGTTAGACCGCTTTGTGTGATCTTGTGTGCTATTGATTGAAGTGAAATTGATTGTGTTGCCTCATGAGCATTATGGGTAGTGAAATCTCTCTTAGACCTCATTCTATTCTGTTTTCTCACCCCTTCTCACCCATCAGATGCCTCCGAGATGCAACAATGGATTTGCCTTCCAACCGGAGCTCACCCAGTTGATCCAGCAGCAGAATGCCTTGATGCAGATATTAGTTCAGAACCAGAGCGAAGGCAACAACAACAACAACAACAACAACCCACCACCACCACCCCCTGTTGATCACCTAGCCCGCTTTCTAAGGTTGAATCCGTCGGTGTTCTCTAGTAGCACCGAACCGATTGTTGCGCATGATTGGCTCCGCAAGATTGGAAGAGAGCCGACCACTGCAGGATGCACAGATGCGGAGAGAGTGCGCTTTGCCGCAAATCAGCTTGATGGACCCGCATCATCATGGTGGGAGAATTTCACACCCACTTACCCTATTGAAACTGTTACACGGGATCAATTTCAGCAGGCTTTCTGCACTGCCCATGTTTCAATAGGAGCTATGAGCATGAAGAAGTGCAAGTTTCGCAACTTGCGCCAAGGAGGACGTATAGTGGGCCAGTATGTGGATGAGTTTAGCAAGTTAGCATGCTATGCCCCTGATGACGTAGCTATAGATGCCGCTAAGCAGGAAAAGTTTCTGGAAGGACTGAATGGTGATCTGAGCATGCAGTTGATGGTGGCAACATTCAACAACTACCAGGAGTTGGTAGATAGGGCTCTCATGATTGAAGGCAAGCAGCAACAGATTGATAATCGCAAGACAAAGTATGGATAGGGGAGGTACACCTCAGGAGCTCAGCAGAAGCCCCACTATTCCCCGTACTCAGGAGGACATACCCACAACCATGGAGGACATACGCACAATGGAGCAAGTTCGCATAACCATAGTGGCCCCAAGAATGGCAACAGGAATCGAGGAAGCAGCAGCCAGAACCGTTCCAACCCTTCAACACCAGCCAAGAGGGATCTCTAGCCATATTACCTGTTTCAAGTGCCAGAAGACCGGACATTATGCCACTGAATGTCCTGAAGCAAAGAATGGAAATGGCAATGGTGGTTCTGCCAAGAAGCCCAACCCCTTCACCAAAGGTCAGGTGAACCACGTCAGCGTGGAGGAGGTTGAAGATCAGCCAGACACAGTGATTGGTAAGTTTTTGATTAAGTCCTTTACTACCCACGTTCTTTTCGATACTGGTGCATCGCATCCATACATATCAAGGGGATTTGTGGACAAGTTTAAGTTGCCAACCCTAGCCCTTAGGTCACCCATGTTAGTAAGCTCGCCAGGAGCAGAGTATATGGCCAGCCAATGGTGTGATCGGTTACCCTTAAACCCTCAACCATTGGTAGCCATGTGTTTCCCTCTGATATAATAATTTTGGAGTCACAAGGATTGGATATAATACTAGGCATGGATTGGTTATCGAAGTATGGAGGAAACATCGACAGCGCCAGTAAATCAATTCTTCTGACCACCCCAGAGGGAAAGAGGATCAAGTATGTATCTCGGCATGCGCCGAGGAGGACTCAAGTGAATTTCTTATCAGGAGTTGTATAGGAGGAAGTACCAGTGGTGAAGGATTACCCCGACGTATTTCTAGAGGAGTTACCAGGCATGCCACCAGATTGCGACATTGAGTTTTTAATTGAGCTATTGCCAGGCACCAGACCAATATTAAAGAGACCGTATCGGATGCCCGTAAAGGATCTGGAGGAAATTAAGATGCAGATAAAGGAGTTACTGGAGAAAGGTTACATTCAACCAAGTTCATCACCTTGGGGAGCCCCAGTGCTTCTAGTGGAGAAGAAGGATGGATCTTTAAGGATGGTTGTTGATTATCATGCGTTGAATGAGGTGACAATCAAGAACAAATACCCTCTGCCAATGATCAATGATTTGTTTGACCAGTTGCAAGGAGCTAAAGTTTTCTCTAAAGATCGATCTTCGATCAGGTTATCACCAGTTGAAGATTCGAGAGCAGGATATACCTAAGACAACTTTTACCACAAGGTACGGGCTATATGAGTATACCGTTATGTCATTTGGTCTGACTAACGCGCCCGCCTATTTTATGAACATGATGAACAAAGTGTTTATGGAGTTTTTGGATAAGTTTGTCGTGGTGTTCATTGATGATATATTGGTCTACATGAAGAATGAAGAGGAGCATAAGGAGCATTTGTGTTTGGTTCTTGAGAAACTCAGAGAACATCAGTTGTATGCCAAGTTCAGCAAATGTGAGTTTTGGCTAAAGGAAGTTGGATTTCTCGGACATGTTATATCCGGAGAAGGAATAGCAGTAGACCCTACCAAGGTTGCTTCTGTGACTAAATGGGTGGCACCCACATCAGTTGGAGAGATCAGAAGTTTTCTTGGACTCGCATGATATTATCGGAGGTTCATTGAGAATTTCTTCAGGATTGCAAAACCCATGACGGAGTTATTGAAGAAGGACACCAAGTTTAAATGGACTGAGGAATGTGAAGCTAGTTTTCAGGAGTTGAAGAAACATTCTGTTACATCCCTAGTGTTGATTCTCCCAGACCAACGTAAGGATTACCAAGTATATTGCGACGCTTCACGACGAGGACTTGGAGTTGTGCTTATGCAGGAAGGGAGAGTTGTTTCATATGCCTCATGACAGCTTAAACCTCATGAGCTGAATTATGCTACGCATGATTTGGAGTTAGCAGCCGTAGTGCATGCGCTGAAGACATGGAGACATTTTCTCATTGGAAACCATTGTGAGGTATACACGGACCATCAGAGTTTGAAATACATCGTCACACAGAAAGAGTTGAACCTCAGGAAAAGGAGATGGTTGGAGCTCATCAAGGATTATGATATGAAATTGCACTATCATCCCGGAAAGGCCAATGTCATAGCAGATGCATTGAGCCGCAAGAGTTATGTTAACACGCTCATGACAGAAGGATTACCTAACGAGTTAGCAGATGATCTTTGAGAGATGTGTTTCGAGATAGTTCCGAGAGGTTGAAAGTGCAACTATCCCTAGGTGGTTTTGGTAATTCCTAACAACATATAGCTCATTGAGCTAACATCATTCCAAGATGAATATTTCAGGAAAAGCTCAGTGAATGGCATGGCATGGATGAGAAAAGTGGACCCCTCAAAATGATAAGGATAAAAGGATTGGCTTAAGCTCAAAAGCTCAAGACTCTACATTTTATATTTTAGTGATCCAAGATCACATTGAGTCTATAGGAAAAGCCAATACTATCAAGGAGGGATGAGGTGTTGCTTAATGACTTTCTTGCTCCATAATGCTTAGTGATATGCTCCAAAGCCCTCAACTACTTTCTCACATCCACATATGACCTAAACCAAAAGTCAAACCCGGCCCTACCGATTCTTTCCATCCGGCGCCACCGAGTTCAGATGTCATAGCCACTGCCACAAACCCTAGGCAAATCGGTCTCACCGATAGGGATCTTGGTCTCACCGAGATGGGATTGTAATCTCTCTGTTTCCCTTCGTAACATTTCGGTACCATCGAGATGAGCGATCGGTCCCACCGAGATTGCAATGTAAACTCCCTGTTTCCTTTTCGTAACATTTCGGTCCCATCGAAATGAGCGAACCGGTCCCACCGAGTTTACCTGACCAACTCTCTGGTTAGCTTATTACCAAAATCAGTCCCACCGAGTTTGTGTAATCGGTATCACCGAGATTACGCTAAGCCCTAAACCCTAACCATATCGGTCCTACCGAGTTGCATGTCGGTCCCACCGAAAATCCTAACGGTCACTAGATTTGCTGAATCGGTCCGACCAAGTTTACCAATTCGGTCCCACCGAGTTTGGCAAGTTGCGTGTAACGGTTAGATTTTGTGTGGAGGCTATATATATACCCCTCCACCTCCTCTTCATTCATGGAGAGAGCCATCAGAACGAACCTACACTTCCAACTTGCTATTTTTGAGAGAGAACCACCTACTCATGTGCTTAGGCCAAGATATTCCATTCCTACCATATGAATCTTGATCTCTAGCCTTCCCCAAGTTGCTTTCCACTCAAATCTTCTTTCCACCAAATCCAAATCATGTGAGAGAGAGTTGAGTGTTGGGGAGACTATCATTTGAAGCACAAGAGCAAGGAGTTCATCATCAACACACCATTTGTTACTTCTTGGAGAGTGGTGTCTCCTAGATTGGCTAGGTGTCACTTGGGAGCCTCCGACAAGATTGTGGAGTTGAACCAAGGAGTTTGTAAGGGCAAGGAGATCGCCTACTTCGTGAAGATCTACCGCTAGTGAGGCAAGTCCTTCGTGGGCGACGACCATGGTGGGATAGACAAGGTTGCTTCTTCATGGACCCTTCGTGGGTGGAGCCCTCCGTGGACTCGCGTAACCGTTACCCTTCGTGGGTTGAAGTCTCCATCAATGTGGATGTATGATAGCACCACCTATCAGAACCACGACAAAAACTTCCGTGTCTCCAATTGCGTTTGAATCCTCCAAACCCCTCCCTTTACATTCTTGCAAGTTGCATGCTTTACTTTCCGCTGCTCATATACTCTTTGCATGCTTGCTTGAATTGTGTTGAGATTGCTTGACTTGTGCTAAGATAGCTAAAATCTTCCAAAGACTAAAATTGGGAAAAGGATAAGTTTTATTTGGTCAAGTAGTCTAATCAACCCCCCTCTAGGCATACTTTCGATCCTACAAGTGGTATCAGAGCTTTGGTCTCCATTTGCTTTGATTTCCATAGCTTTTGGTGGTCATAGCCTTGGTTTCACAACTTAGGAGAGTATGGCGTCTAGCGAGGGAAATTATCACCATAGAGGTCCTTACTTTGATGGTACTAATTTTGCTAGTTGGAATTATAAGATGAAAATGGATATTCTTGGACATAACCCTCCCGTTTGGGCTACTGTGTGTATTGGCTTGCAAGGTGAATTCTTTGATGGGAGAGAACCAAATCATGAAGCTAGCGCGGAAGAGTTGAAGATGCTGCAATACAACGGTCAAGCGTGTGATATCCTCTTCAACGGATTGTGCCCCGAAGAATTCAACAAAATCAGTCGTGTTGAGAATGCAAAGGAAATTTGGGATACTTTGATTGATATGCATGAAGGTACCGACTCTGTCAAGGAATCCAAGTTGGATGTGCTCCAAAGTCAACTTGAGAAGTTCAAAATGAAGGATGGTGAAGGTGTCGTTGAAATGTACCCTAGGCTTGCTCTTATCACAAATGAGATTGTCGGCTTAGGTAGTGAAGAGATGACCGACAAATTCATCATCAAGAAGATCCTAAGAGCTTTGGACGGAAAATATGATACCGTGTGCACATTGATCCAAATGATGCCAAATTACAAAGATCTCAAGCCAACGGAAGTCATTGGAAGAATTGTTGCTCATGAGATGTCACTCAAGGATAAGGTGGAACTTCACAACAAGTCAAGTGGTGCTTACAAAGCCTCATGTGAAGCCCCCACATCATCAAGTGAGAAACAAACCTTCAATGAAGAATTGAGCTTAATGGTGAAGAACTTCAACAAGTTCTACAAGAATAGAAGCAAAGAGAGAAGCTCCAAGTCAAGGTCCTACAATGACAAAAGATCTTCTAGTCGAGAGTGCAATTGCCACAATTGTGGGAGACCCAGACACTATTCCAATGAGTGTACGGCACCCTACAAAAGAAGAGAAGAATCACCCAAGAGAAGAAGTAGAAGAGAAGAATCACCACCAAGAGAGAGGAGGAGTAGAGATGATCGTTATGAATGAAGAACATCCCGGAGAAGCAAGGATTCAGAAAGGAAGGACAAGTCATCAAGGAGCTACACAAAACGAAGACATCAAGCTCATGTTGGTGAATGGGTATCCGGCTCCGACTCCGACAATCACTCCGAGAGAAGCTATCACTCCGACTCCGAATATACTCAAGATGAAGGTGTTGCCGGTCTAGCACTTTTGTCAACCAACTCCTACGACATATTTGATTCACCAAATGAAGGACTTGGGAGATGCTTCATGGCTAAAGTCCCGAAGGTAACACATCTCAAGTATGTTGATTTCAATAGTGATGAAGATGACTTGTTAGGTGATGATGATTTACTTGTTAACAACTCTAATGATGAATACTATGATGAAACGTCAATTAATCATGCTAATCAAGATAAAACAAATGACAATGATAAGGAGAAGATTGAGCTTCTAACAAAAGAACTAAACACTCTTAAGTTAGCTCATGAAACTATCTTAGAAGATCATCGAGAACTTTTAAGGACTCATGAGAAGTTACGCTTTGAAAAGCTCAACCTTGAGCAAGAGCATGAGTTCTTAAAGGCAATCAATGTCATTATTTCCGTAAGAAAAGTTCTTCTTACATTGCCAAGCGTTTACTCTTATCTACTTACATGCCTCAAGTCAAGTCTATTAACAAGAACAAGAAGGATTCTTCCTCTAGTAGTAACAATAATCATGCTAAATCCAATGTTGTTGCTTCTAGTAGTTCTCTTGATTCCACTAATGATTCTCTTAGCCAAGTTACACTTGAGCAAGAAAATAGCTTATTGAAGGGAATTATAGAGAAAGGTGTTTACAAAAGCCTTGCCGGGAGTAAGCAATTTGAGGAAATTGTACGCAAGCAAGGAAGGCACCGGAAGAACCAAGGTGTTAGTTTTGAATGAAAGTTCAATGCCAATGGAGTTGAGTAGGAAGAAGATCAATACCCCAAGACGAAGTTTGTTCCTCAACAAGAGAAGTATGATCCTACTTCCTTCAAGGGGACACAAGCTCAAGATGATCTTCCACCACAAGACCACAAGCAAAAAGGCAAGGATAAGCTTCAAGAGGAGATTGATGCATTTGAATAAGCTCCAAAGGCCTTGGTCAAGTGGGTTCCCAAGACTACATCAAGCTCTACTTCATCAAGTACAAGTACAACTCCAAGGATTCCCATCAAGATGATGTGGATCCCGAAGAAGAAGAACTAGAGAGTTCTTGAGGGTGACTCCGCCAATATATTCCACTCTTATCATATTGGCAAGAACAAGTGCAATCAACTTCCACATCTTGCACTACTTCAAGGAGTCACAAACCCTCTTGTTGGTAAGACAAGGGACAAGGTAACCTAATGCTTTCATAGACATCATCTTGTGTGTGCATCACTCTATGTCTATGGATATCCTTGTTTGTTCCTTGTGGGACTAACCCGTGTAGGTATTGAAAGTGCAACTCACTCCAAGGGATTGCTCCAAATGATCTACATCAACATTGAGCATCCACATCTTCAACACCTACATGAAGTCATCATCGACAAAACCCAAGGTTAGTTCATCCCTCTAAGCGGGGATCTCACGTCTAGGGGGAGCTTTACTCTAGGATTGAGTCAAAGCAACTCTAATGGTGTGAACACATCAATGCATTATGAAAAAGTGGTAACCCCACTTGAGCTTAAACGATGAGTATGACCTATGATCAAATGTTCTCATTTGACTCCTAAGTCAATATACTCATATATATATATAGATGACCCAGTCATCGCCAATTGCTTTATAGATGCTAGAATTGGTTGTGCATGCTTTGCCACATATTTCACTCGCCATTTTATTGTGTGAGCATGTTGGTTGCATATTTTACTCATTCGAGGACATCCACTTGTTGCTTTGATTGACTTGTTTCTTTTTCTTTTGCCAAGTGGATGGACAAGACTGCCTAAGAACCTTCTCTAGCTATCTATGATTTTCTTGCCTCAAACTCTATTCATGCTACATCACAAAATTTGATCAAGTCAGATTCGAACCACTCTGTGTGAGGAGCACTCGGAGTCCCCGATTTGTCATAGACTTAAACTTCCAAAACATCTTTGTGCGTTTCGGTCTGACCGATTTTTCATTTCGGTCATACCGAGATCACTAAGTCGATCTAGGTTTTCAATCTCGGTGCAACCGATTTGAACTTTTGGGTCACACCGAGTTGTTGTAACTGTCAGCAGTTATGCATCTCGGTGCCACCGAGTTGTTCCACTCGGTCACACCGACAGGGTCGGGCTATATATACCCACGGGCAAAAATTTGGAAACTTTCTCCAAACTCCTTCACCCGCTCGTAGCCCGCTCTGCCTCCAGGGTCTCCGGATCGTCCTCCTCGTCGCCAGCCGCCTCCAGTCGCTGGTCTCCGCCGCCGTCAATGGAAATCATCCCCACCGTTGCCGCCGTAGCAAGTTCATCGCCGAACTAGGGTATGGACTCGATCATTGTGCTATCCCCGTCCGATTCCTAGCACATTGTGTTCGCCATGAATCTTGCCACGATTGAAATAATCCTGTCTAGTCAAAACACTCCGTAGATTAGAGATGAATTGAAGATTTAGGGTTAGGTTTCCGCCGAAACCATCTCGGACCCACCGAGTTGTAGAACTCGGATCCACCGATTCGACTAAGGCCATTGCATATGTGATTCTCGGTCTGTCCGAGAATTGCAAATCGGTGTGACCGAGTTCAAGACTTTGTGAAACCCTAGCAGTCTCGGTGCCACCGAACTGTGACTCGGTCTGACCGAGTTCACTAGTTTAGGTTCCAAAAGCTGCTTCGGTATCACCGAGTTTACAAATCGGTTGATCTGAAATGCTTTCTATGGAAAACTAAAACTAAGTTTTCGACTCATTCTTTTGCAAAAACCTCTGTATTTTGTGATGCTCATCCACTCTATCTCATCTATATCTATTCACAGGGTCTGCAGTCAGTGTTTGTACTATGTCTGATCAAAGTGATAGCTAGAACAAGTCAGAGGAGCAGGTTCAAATGAGTGAGGGCACTAGTCCCTCTAGCACCTCTGATGATGGTAGCAGGAGCACCCCAAGCAACTTACCCAAAGCTGCCATGAGGGCCAGAAAGAAGAAAACCTCAGAATCTGAGGATGAAGACTATGTGGCAGTTAAGGATGAGGCTACTTCCAAGAAGAAAGTGCTCAAAAAGGAGTATGGCATAGCTGCTGCCATTAAGCCTGGTATGAAGACCAATGTACCTGCAAAGAGAACTCCCATGTCTAAAGCCAGAGCCTCTACTCAAGTGGCTTTGGAATCTGAACCCAAAGAGGCTGTTGCAGAAGGGAAGAAGAGGAAGGAAAGGGTCAAGAAGACCATGGCCAGAGTTGTTGGAAAGCCTTCCATGATGGAAGAGGAGGAATAAGAAGAGGTTGCTGCACTAGCACCCAAGGCTCAGAAGCTTATGGGTGATGCTATCAGGTCAGGGGCTGCATCATCAAATCCCAAAGAAGCACCCAAAGCTGCCTCCAAGCCCAAGATTGCACCTAAGAGGAATACCAGAAACATATATGCTGCTGAGAAGAACAAGGCCCCAGTGCCTGAAACTGTTGTTGAAGAGGAAGATGATGAAGAGCATGTCTTGAGAAAGTTGAAGGCAAAAATTCCAGATCATAATGATGCTCATCTTGTGGCTGAGAACATGAAGCTGAGAAATGATGTAGGCCTCAGACAGTGGAGGTTGTCTGATCCTTATGCAGCCAGGAGAAGGACTGTTGTTGACTACAGGTTCCATACTAAGGAATAGCAGGATTTCTATGAGACAGTGTTGCTGGACAAGAAGCCTATAGTGTGTGACATGAGGTGGGTGGACTGGACCTACATGAAGGAGAATGAGGAACACTATCCTGGTGTGTATGATAGCTTTAGTGCTTGTGGAGTTGCAGACTTTGTTGGGCAAAAGCTCACAAAGTGGAATGATGAGCTCATAATGCAATTCTACTCCACAGCACACTTCTATCCAGATGGCGGGATAGTATGGATGTCTGAAGGTACAAGGTACCAATCATCTATTGAAGAATGGGCTAATCTGATCAATGCACCTAAGGAGAAAGAAGATGACTTGGATGTCTATGCCAAGAAGAAGATGGATCACAACACAACGGCACATATGTACAAGGAGATCCCAGATGCTGCAGTTGAAACACATAAGTTTGGATCAGTACATTACCTTCTGTCAGGACTGCCAACCATCAACTGGATCCTCAGGCACACTCTCTTGCCCAAGTCATGTGATGACAACATGATCAGAGGCCATGCAATAAACTTGCTACACTTATTTGATGTGCCACAGAAGTTCAAGGTCATGAGCCTCATAGTTGAGACTATCAAGAGGACAGCAGCTGACCAAAAGAGAAGTTATGGGTATGCCCCACAGATCCAGGAGCTGATTAACTCCAAGATGGGCACTGGCACATACTTGTTGGACAAGGATCACATGCCTATCTATCTAGACTTTGAGGACAAACAAGTGGTTATGGATGAAGATGAACCATCTTCTGTGCATGCTCAAGCAAAGAAGGAGAAGGCAAGGACAGAGAAGGCTACCAAGATCCCAACAATGGAAGAGGCATCTCAGTACTTTTTGAAGAGCAAACAAGATCAGCTAGGCTACTTGATTGCATCCACTCTGAGGATTGAGAAGGGGCTGGCCACCTTGACTCAAAACCAGGAGAGCCTAGAGAGGACCATGGAGCAGAAGCTCTATGACTTGGATGTGAAGGTAACTGAGATCCAGTCTGTTGTTGAGCAGCTTCAGGATGATATGCAGGAGAGGAAGGGCAAGATAACCACTGATGCATTTGCCAGAGTGCCTAGAGCTCAGAGATCAGCTGCAGTGCCAGTGACAGACACCAGAGCCACTTCATCTACACTAGCTACAGCTCCAGTGCAACCAGCTCCAGCACCTACACCTCCAGCTCCATCCACATCTACTAAAGTCTTCGTCCAAGGAGACATCTCTACACCACCACCTGAAGATCAAGCCTGAGAGACGATTTAGTGCTATGCATTTTCTATGAACTTTTTGGTAACTTGTTGCCAAAGGGGGAGAAAAATGTATAGATCATAGGCTTCGAGAGAGAGTGCTGCTTTTTATTCTCTCTTGCTTTGGTGGTTGAACTTTATTTGCTTGTTTGAGATACTTTATGTCTGTGTGATACCTGGATGATCATGTGTTTGATCATATGCTACATTTATGCTTGTTGGATGACATTATCCTTTTTATCTCTATATGATCATTCACTTTGCTTGGTGATGAGTGCATGTATTCAATTATTATCATTTTGAGCGCTCCACCAAGATGTATGTGACATGGAAGAGTAACCCATGAGCCTAACTCTTTATGCATTTGCAGTCCAAAGCAAATCTTAAACTATGCACAAATTTAGGGGGAGCTGTTGCTTATCACATACTTCTCAAAGCGACAATGTTTTTCACTCTTATTATCATTTGTCGAAGCTTTGATCTATATGTTGTCATCAATTACCAAAAAGGGGGAGATTGAAAGTGCAACTATCCCTAGGTGGTTTTGGTAATTCCTAACAACATATAGCTCATTGAGCTAACATCATTCCAAGATGAATATTTCAGGAAAAGCTCAATGAATGGCATGGCATGGATGAGAAAAGTGGATCCCTCAAAATGATAAGGATAAAAGGATTGGCTCAAGCTCAAAAGCTCAAGACTCTACATTTTATATTTTAGTGATCCAAGATCACATTGAGTCTATAGGAAAAGCCAATACTATCAAGGAGGGATGAGGTGTTGCTTAATGAGTTTCTTGCTCCATAGTGCTTAGTGATATGCTCCAAAGCCCTCAACTACTTTCTCACATACACATATGACCTAAACCAAAAGTCAAACTCGGCCCTACCGATTATTTCCATCCGTTGCCACCAAGTTTAGATGTCATAGCCACTACCACAAACCCTAGGCAAATCGGTCTCACCGATAGGGATCTCAGTCTCACCAGGATGGGATTGTAATATCTCTGTTTCCCTTTGTAACATTTCGGTACCACCGAGATGAGCGAGCGGTCCCACCGAGATTGCAATGTAAACTCTCTGTTTCCTTTTCGTAACATTTCGGTCCCACCAAAATGAGCGAACCAGTCCCACCGAGTTTACCTGACCAACTCTCTGGTTAGCTTATTACCAAAATCGGTCCCACCGAGTTTGTGTAATCGGTCTCACCGAGATTACGTTAAGCCCTAAACCCTAACCATATCGGTCCTACCGAGTTGCATCTCGGTCCCACCGAAAATCCTAACGGTCACTACATTTGTTGAATCCGTCTGACCGAGTTTACCAATTCGGTCCCACCGAGTTTGGCAAGTTGTGTGTAACGGTTAGATTTTGTGTGGAGGCTATATATACCCCTCCACCTCCTCATCATTCGTGGAGAGAGCCATCAGAACGAACCTATACTTCCAACTTGCTATTTCTGAGAGAGAACCACCTAATCATGTGTTGAGGCCAAGATATTGCATTCCTACCATATGAATCTTGATCTCTAGCCTTCTCCAAGTTGCTTTCCACTCAAATCTTCTTTCCACCAAATCCAAATCCTGTGAGAGAGAGTTGAGTGTTGGGGAGACTATCATTTGAAGCACAAGAGCAAGGAGTTCATCATCAACACACCATTTGTTACTTCTTGGAGAGTGGTGTCTCCTAGATTGGCTAGGTGTCACTTGGGCGCCTCCAACAAGATTGTGGAGTTGAACCAAGGAGTTTGTAAGGGCAAGGAGATCGCCTACTTTGTGAAGACCTATCGCTAGTGAGGCAAGTCCTTCGTGGGCGACGGACATGGTGGGATAGACAAGGTTGCTTCTTCGTGGACCCTTCATGGGTGGAGCACTCCGTGGACTCGCGCAACCGTTACCCTTCGTGGGTTGAAGTCTCCATCAACGTGGATGTACGATAGCACCACCTATCGGAACCACGACGAAAACATCTGTGTCTCCAATTGTGTTTGAATCCTCCAAACCCCTCCCTTTACATTCTTGCAAGTTGCATGCTTTACTTTCCGCTGCTCATATACTCTTTGCATGCTTGCTTGAATTGTGTTGACATTGCTTGACTTGTGCTAAGATAGCTAAAATCTACCAAAGACTAAAATTGGGAAAAGGATAAGTTTTATTTGGTCAAGTAGTCTAATCACCCCCCCCCCTCTAGACATACTTTCGATCCTACAGAGGTTATGTTGTTGCATTGGAAATTCAGTCTACTCTTTTGGGCAAGATCAAAGAAGCCCAGAAAACTGACAAGGAGATTGCCGAGATAAAGGAAAGGATGAGTAAAGGAAAGGCTAAAGGATTTTGTGAGAATGAGCACGACACTTTATGGTTTGAGTATCGCATTTATGTGCCTAGTGACGCCGAGATCACGAAGTTGATTCTGCAGGAGGCACATGATTCGCCGTATTCAATTCACCCAGGCAACACTAAGATGTACCTAGATTTGAAGGAAAGCTTCTGGTGGACAGGAATGAAGAAGGATATAGCCTAGTATGTAGCAGTATGTGATAATGTCGGAGAGTTAAGGCAGAGCATCAAAAACCAGCCGGATTGCAACAGTCATTGCCGATACCCGAATGGAAGTGGGATAAGGTTGACATGGATTTTATCACTGGATTACCTAGGACTCGTTCAGGCTATGACTCTATCTGGGTTGTAGTCGATGGTTTGACGAAAGTAGCTCATTTCATCCCGGTGAAGACCACCTATACAAGTGCTAAGTTGGCAAAGATATACATGACCAGGATCGTATGTCTGCACAGAGTTCCGAGGACCACTGTATCAGATAGAGGAACCCAGTCTACCTGAAAGTTTTGGAATCAGTTGCATGAGACTTTTGGTACCAGTCTAGAGTTCAGTACAGCCTTTCATCCACAGACAGATGGACAGACAGAGAGAGTCAATCAAATTCTGGAAGACATGTTGAGAGCTTGTGCGCTAGATTATGGATCTAGTTGGGATGAAATTTGCCATATGCAGAGTTCTCTTACAAGAACAGTTATCAAGCCAGTTTGAAGATGGCCCCTTTCGAAGCCTTGTATGGAAGGACGTGCAGGACACTGTTATCATGGGATGAAGTTGGAGATTGACAGTTGTTCGGACCGGATTTAATCAAAGACTCAGAAGAGAAGGTTAAGTTGATTCGCGACAGACTCAAGGTAGCCCAGTCTAGGCAGAAGAGTTATGCGGATACTAAACACAAGGAGATAGTTTACGAAGTCGGAGACAGAGCATATCTTCGTGTGTCCCCACTTTGAGGAGTTAAGTGTTTTGGAGTCAAGGGAAAGATAGCACCACGTTTTATGGGACCATACAGAGTTTTGGAATGCATGGGAGAAGTTGCCTACAAGCAGGAATTGCCAGAAGGATTTTCAGGAGTTCATGATGTGTTTCACGTTTCCCAGTTGAAGAAGTGCCACACAGAGATGGTCAATATTCCTCATAGAGATACAATGCCACTGGAAGCTATTCAGTTAGACAGTGATTTTGCTTATGAAGAGAAGCCAATAAAAATTCTCGAGTTTTCCAGCCGAGTTACTCGCAGCAAGGTTATCAAGTTTTGCAAAGTTCAGTGGAGCCACCATACCGAGGAGGAAGCCACCTGGGAGCGAGAAGAAGATCTTCGTAGAGACCACCCAAACCTTTTTGTTGACCAACCCGAATCTCGAGGGCGAGATTCATCTTAAGGGGGGTAGGTTTGTAACATCCCAATTTTCAATTTGGATGTTATACATATATCATCATATGCATATCATATTTTATTCTTGCATTTGGTTGAGATCCTAGAAATCTTAAGCGACTAAAGGACCCAAGGAGAGAGTTGGAGGTCTCACAAAATCATATTTGAATTTATTTCAAATTTGAAGAAAGGATTAATTTGATTTTATTATTTTTCTCTCCAATTATTTCCAATATTAAAAATAAATGAGAGAAGATAATATGGCTTCTTAAAATTATGAGAAATATTGGAGAAAGAATTTTAAAATCAAATTAAGACTTTTCTCGTATTTTATTTGCTATTTTATTTGAATTAAAAAATATGCATTTTTTAAAATTGCATTTTTAGGCCAGAAAATGTTCACTTTGTTCTAAATATTTTATTTAGACGGTGAAAATTGTTTTTGGCATTTTAGAAAAAAATTATATTTATTAGGAATTACCTTTCGGGCAGTATTAATTAAAAAAAGTTTCACCCCCCGACTGGGCCAAAGCCCAGCCGAGCCGGGCCGCAGCCCACGTCGCCCAGCCACCTTCCTCCCGAGCGGGAGGAGCCCCGCCTCCACACGGATGCCGAGGGGAGTCCAACTCGGACTCCCGATGGGCACCCCCTCGCCCAAGTCGCCGCCTGGCCCTCTCCCCCTTTAAATACCCACCGCCACCACCACCCCACCCCGCCAAACCCGCAGCCGCCGCCGCCAAGTTCGCAGCTACCGCCGCCGACGCACCGCCACCTTGCTACTGCCGCCGTGTCGCCGCCGCCTGCTGCCGCGCTCGCCTCGCCTCGCCCCGCGCCGCCGACGCCGCCGCCCGATTTCCACCGCCGTTGTTGACCGGTGTTTTTTGGTTTTTCGTTCGTTTTTTTTTCGAATTGGTTAGTTTCGGTTTACTTATTTAACGAACGATCGTTCGTTCGTTCGTTTCAACAAACGCTTTTCGTCGGTTAAGTTCAGATAGCGAACGTTCGCGCTGTAGGATTTTTTATATTTTATTTTCGGCCAGGGACCTATCCGTGATTATTTTTATCACGAATTAGCCCCTGATCTTTAAACTAGCACAACTTTTTACTCGTTTATCCGAATTAGATGAAACCAGCGCCTAATTCTTCGTATCATTATGTTCTTTCCAGTTAATCAACTTGAACATGATTTTCGTACTGTAATATTTTATTTTAGTCCAGATTAGTAAACGATCTTGTTTCATTCGTGTTTTGAGATTCGTTGCTCCATTTGAGTTGAATCTTTTCGCAAATCGTAGCTAATCACATGTACCTATTGTTAAGATCTAATTCACATGTTAACATTGTTGTTAGGTTTGACTCTTGTTTGTTTAAGCCATTTGCTTGTTTCGTGTTCGATTTGGATCTTTTCTCGGTTTTTCTCGTGTTTCGATTGAGTGATTGCTTATGTATGCTATTGTTTGTCTACGCTAGATTACCTAGATTACCTGGAGTGCGAAGCTTGTTACTACGAATCTCTAGAGTTTACATATCGTCAGCAAGGCAAGTTACACTTTGGTCATACTCTTTTATATCCAATTTTTGCTATGCATTAGTATTGCCCCTCAAATATTTGCATGAGTTGGATTGGGAACATGTGGTTTTGGTTGTAGTGCTTGAGGTAGGAACCTAATACCTGTTGATCACCCCAGAAATATATGTTATGCTTATTTATTGCTTAGCCATGCTCGTAGACGGGGATTGGATCATGATTTACACATGGAAGTTTGAGAGTTATTTAATCATGGATAACGTTAAGGTGGCAACTTTAATATATAGCTGGGTGGATTGGTTGAGGCACTTGGGGAACCTAGTGTTGCCTATTTTTGGAAATCCCGGAGTACCCCTGTGATTATCCTATGGAATGCCAGCAAGGCTCAAAGGGATCATAAGATTATTCATACTAGAAAATTCTGTGTGCAGCCACAAGCCATTATGGGTTCTGGCGTAGTTGAGTAAGTTGCGTGAGCTCTTGAAGAGGTGGACTAGTAGATGTAGGGGGTGTAGGTGGTACTGTCTACCCGGAGTAGAGAGTTAATGCTTCAGAAAGGCTATGTCTCGATCATGCGATCATGGATGCGGTCGAGTCTTGTGGGGAAAAATGCGCAAACCTCTGCAGAGTGTATAAACTAATCATGGTTAGCCAGGTCCCCGGTTATGGACATCTTGAGTATCTAGTACTTGAATCTATTGATGTGATCTCATCACGTTACTTTAAATTAATTTGAATTGGGTTAATGATGATATTTTTAATTGGAATTTGAGTTGGGGTTACCTTCTCAAATAATGGGCAACTCGGGAGTAGTTAAATAAATTTATTCCTTTGTTGTAGGGAAAAACTAGCTTTATGCAAAACCATGAAACTTACAGCCTCCACCAGCCAAATATTGCATGAAAATATAGTTCTTGCATTTCATTGCTTACAGTGTAACTCTTCCAGCATATTCAATGTGCTGACCTACATGGCTGCAACGTCTCATATTGCAGACTACTCAGACGATGAATAAGGTGCAATAGGTCGTTGTTTTGCACTCAGCTATGCTGTTGAAGTTGATGGACTCATTTACCTTCGAAGCTTCCGCAGTTATCTAGTTTAGATGGCCTTCAGCCATGATATTTTTGTGTAATCATACTCTTTATGAGGACTCGATGTAATAAGTGTGTGATTGAAACTATGTTATAATTCCTCGAGTGTTATGTGTGTCAGCATTACCAATCCAGGGATGACACTGATGCACAGATACTTGACCGTTTGAGGTCTGGTCGCTACAAGATGGTATCAGAGCGCACGCTGACTATAGGACACGACCACTAGAATGAGCCACATGATTTCTCTTCTCTACTCATTTCTAATTCTCCTCTCTTTCTACTCTATAGATGGCGGATCCCAGGAACAAGTTCACTCAGCCGGTTGGCGACACCCCTTTTGGGAAGCACTTGAAGGAAGTCACTAAGTATTTGAACGTCAGACTACCAAGCTTCACGGGGACTTTCTCTACATCTGTACCGGAAGAGGAGCGTTGAAAGATCAAAGTCTGGGTACCTGGGAGGACCTTTGCGCCAACAACGGAGCCTATTGATTTCTACCTGGATGCACCAAGCTGGAGTATAGGAAAGAGCATGGCAGCGCATATCACCTTTGGACGCATATGTGAGGTGTATCACAAGGAGCTGGAGATACCATTTATCAGATATGTGGCCGCCGAGATGACAAATGGGAGATGATTCGTACCAGGATGGATGGATCAATTGCAGCTTACATTCAAGAGATGGGAGATCATATTCGTCGCCAGGAGAATCAACAAATTATTCACATGAAGAAGATCAAGAAAATGGTGAAGAGAAACAACGAGTTGGAGGAGGAACTCAAGTCTACACGTGATGGATACGAGGAAGAGATTGTTGTACTACTGGAGAAGGATGAAGATCACCTTCAGCCATGATATTTTTGTGTAATCATACTCTTTATGACGACTCGATGTAATAAGTGTGTGATTGAAACTCTGTTATAATTCCTCGAGTATTGTGCGTGTTAGCATTATGATCCAGGAATGACGCTGATGCACTGAGACTTGGCCGTTTGAGGTCTGGTCGCTACATATTATCAATGTTGATGCTTGTACTACTAACTCTAGTAGTGATCCAGCATCGATTCTTGAGGAGAATCGCTTTCTCAAGGTTCAAATCGAGAAAGGTGTCATAACATGTGCTCAAGGACAAAAGAACCTTAATAAGGTATTGAGCCAACACAATGAGGTGTTTGCCAAAGAGGGGCTCGGGTTTCATCCAAGCACAATCAAGAATAAGACGTCTTCTCAAAAGTGCACCACCCCTCTAAAAGAAACATTTGTATGAGAAGGGCACAAGGAGAAAGGTAAGGTTGTTAGTGGAAACGCCAAAGGGGCATGCCCACTCTCAACAAGCCAAAATAGTTCATGCCTCCATCCTATGTACTTCGTAAGACTAAGGATGGAGAAGTTTATGCAAAATTTGTTGGTCCTCGAAATACATTTCGATTCTATGCTATTTGGGTCCCTAAGATCCTTGTGACTAACTTGAGAGGTCCCATTGCAAAATGGGTGCCTCTAACCAAGTCATAATTGTGTGTAGGTTGCCTTCTCCGGTGGAGTAAAATGGGTGATTGATAGTGGATGTACCAATCATATGATCGGAGATAGCAAATTGCTCTACGATTGCAAAATGGATCTTGGCCCACAACACTGTACACAGACAGGCGTCGGACGTCCGACCGTTACCGGTCGTCCGGTGGCTCGCAGGGGTCCGGACGTCTGGTAAGGTTCGGACTTCCGACATTTTTGTTCTGTAAAGGTGGTGTCGGATATCCGGAGGCCGACAGTCATCCGGTGGCTGGTGGTTGTCGGACGTCCGACGTCCGACGGTCATTCGGGCGCTGTAGGGTGCCTCGGCTGTAGTCGTTCTGGCTAGCTGATCTTCTAGGCGTCGGACGTCCTGTAAGGACCGGTCGTCCGGTGACTGTGACTTGCTGTCAACCCTTTCTCTTGTTCCTCGCGCTTGGTGTCCTCGCCATCTCTTAGTTGTTCCTTGGTCTTCCTCCTGGTTCCTGGTCATGCATAGCACATACGTTTGAGGTAGTAGCCATGTCTCACATGTGGAAAGTGACGATTCGGAGAGGAGCGAGTTCACCTTGTGTCCAATGGCATATGTTCGAGGTCTTGTCATATGTCTCCTTGGGGCTTGGGGAGTGGTCGTAGTGTACATGGGGATGGTCGTAGGATGCTCCGCATCACGTTCCTTTCATCCCATATTGTCTTGCATACCAGCATGGTGAGGGAAGGCATTGCCCTTCCATGGATCTTTTGGGTGGAGACCATGTCGAACCACCAATCTTTGATGCTCTTGTAGTTTGCCCAAACTGAAACATCCAAGCTGACGAATTGAAGCCAGTCCTTCACCAAGCCCTATAGTCTCAGCGTGTAGCGACAGTTGAAAAAAAGACGCTCGACGGTTTCCTGCTCCCTCCTACAAAGAGGGCAAGGGCCACAGTTTCGCCATCCCCTCCTGGCCAAACGGTCAGCCGTCATATCCTGTTTTGGATTGCCAACAATGCAAGGAATTTTACGTTCGGTGGTGCCCAGGTCTTCCAAAGTACCTTGCGCATGTCAGAACGAATGATGGATAGAAATTGCGCATTGTAGGCAGAAGAAGCAGTGTTCTCCTGAGGCGTGCTTCCACATGATGGAATCCTCGGCATAACCCCGGCGCACCAGGAGCTTAACGTAGCATTAGTCGGGTGATGTTAGTGTAGTTGTGGTGTTACAAGCGACACAACTAGATGCTGCAAATTAAACGGCAACAAAAATGCTGCGAGCAATGCAAGAGACGCCACAACCGGTGTGACCACATGTTGCAAGCATGGATGGCTGATGTTGCGAGCAGTTAGACGCCGTACTACAATTGACGAGGCCATAATGGATGTTGCAATCGGTAGGAAGACACATTGCAAATGATGAGACAAAATGCTGCGAGAGCCGCTGGACGATGCTCTGTCCAGCACGAATCTCCATGCACTCGACTGAGACTTAATAACAGATACCGTACGCTAAGCACCTCGAGCTTAAATCAGACATGAAGCGGATGAGGAACACGTGGTCAGGTTCGTAACCGAATTCCGTGATCCTTCCGAGCATCCAAGACCAGTCGGTGTTGCCTGCCACCGGGAGCACGGCGTCGCTCTTGTCCGCGCGCCTTTTGGCCTCCGCGCTGCCACGCGAACAGAGCAGGCGGCTCCGCCGTCAAAGTCATCGGTCCACGGCGACGACTTGCCTGAGTTGGTACCTTCGCAGATGGATCCCACATCATACAGCTAGCGCCCGGACAGAAAGCGATTGCGGACGGGTGATGATACCAGTATACCACTAGCTGTTGCCTCATAGCAGCTTGCTAGAAGCCGTCCCGTACGTCTTGGTCGTTGTCGCGTATCCGGAGACGCGCGGCAGCGATCTAGTTTTCCAGCCAAAGTCTTGGCTCGTGTGCTCCCACTGAGCTTCGTGCGTCATCTGTTTGAACACGGACCGGCTCGGTGTGCGTCATCTGGTTGCCGTTTATAGCTTTGTGCTCGTCAAGAGAACACGAGTTGCCATGCTCTCACCACTTGCGCATGCTCAACAAGGCGAGTCTGTCTGGTTTGTGGGCTTGTCGCAATGTCCTCCTACTCGTCCCTCCTCTCCGTGAGTCCCGGCGAGCAGATCGGTGGGTATGCGGATGGAGGTGACCACGACGACATGGCCGCCGCCGCCAACTACCTATCATCATTCTGCTTTGATTTCGGCGAGGAGTATTATTCCCTGGCGGAGGCAGCAACAGCCTCCTACCCCTTGCACGCACAGCAGCAGCAGCCGCCAACCCAGGCCGACAGCCACCATAGCGGCAAAGCAGCAAGTACTACTAGTAGTTCACAAGGACTCGACAATATCAATACGTAAGTATTTGTTACTATAGATCGAAACTGTCTCCCTTCATTATCATTACTGGTGCGTGGCTCCCAAGTCTGAACCTCGTTATTCTGTCGCCGAATTGTCCAGGAGCTTGACGAGCAGCGACGCGAGGAGCAAAGGCAGCAAGATCGCGTTCAAGACGAGGTCGGAGATGGAGGTGCTGGACGACGGGTACCGGTGGAGGAAGTACGGCAAGAAGATGGTCAAGAACAGCCCAAACCCAAGGTACGCACGCACGCACGCACGGCATGCAGCCCAAGCCCAGCCGCGCGGATACGCATTTTGATTCTCTTCTCTGATGGAACGACGGGCGATGATGGCGGGCAGGAACTACTACCGTTGCTCCAGCGAGGGGTGCCGCGTGAAGAAGCGGGTGGAGCGGGATCGCGATGACGAGCGCTTCGTCATCACCACCTACGACGGCGTCCACGACCACCTTGCGCCACTGCCGCCGCGGGGATGTGCCGGATACTCGCTATCGCTCGCGCAGACGCGCGTGGACGAGGGGTCGTCGCCGCTACCCGTGCAAGGGCGCCGTTGCTTTCTTGACACCATGAAGATGCACGCCGCCGGTAGCCAGCAGGGCTGCACACCCGTGCCCCAGCCGCGCAAGCTAGAGCGTGATAACTGACAATTGACATGTCCAGGATATTATGTGAGACTATTTTCTCGAGAACAGGATATTATGTGATACTGATTAATGTACTTTACTTGTAATTAATACCGCAATCTTTATCTTTTTTGGTACGAGGCACCTTATTACTTAAGCCTAATTGGTACTACCTCCGTCCGAAAATACTTGTTATCAAAAGGAATAAAAAGGGATGTACCTAGAACTAAAATACGTTTAGATACACCTTTTTTATTCATTTTGATGACAAGTATTTCCGGACGAAGGGAGTAACAAGGAATCCATAGGAAAAATTTCCTATAAATGCATTTGGTTCATAGAAAATGCGTACATGAATTTCATAGGAATACTATTCATTTTCTGTGTTTTTGAGGAAACTACACATCTACTCAAAGATCATTTTATGCGTAGAAATGAGGCAAGTCAATTCCTTATAATGGCAAGTGTCATCCTATCAAATTCCTATACTACTCTCAATTCCAACGTCTTGGTTTCCTCTAAACCGAATGAGGCCTTAAAAGTTTTAATCGTTACATTCGGCCTCTGCATCACTAAAATGCACACAACCAAGCGATGTTCACTCTGAAAACAGAATATTAAAAAAGGCGGGATGAAAGTAAACATGTAGAGTCTGTATAACGTCTAAACCGGAGGGGGGGGGGTCCAATCCTAAGATCATGTTGTCATCCATGTTGGGTAAAGTTGTCCCTCACTATAGCCTGAAATCGTGTACATACCTCCGTAAACAAAGTTTTAGTTCTCCACACCATAAACGAAGTGTCCTGGTACATCTGTAGATAACCTGCATAAGAGAAGTACTTTTACCTTTAAAAACCTTATCATTCCAAATAGCCAAAGCGACCAGATAACGACAAGCGCTCCCACCCTGAGAATAATTCTAAACCTGTGATCCATCACATGTAACCAATTACCAAATATACTAACAACACTACAAGAAGGATACAAGCCAGAAACTATTTGGATGACTGATCATATAGAATGAGCCAATTTGCATTGGAAGAACAAGTGTTTTATTGTCTCATCATGCTGAGAAAAACACGTTGTGTACTTCCATGTCAATTCCTCTTAATAAGCTTTATCTTTAGTAAGAATGACTCTGCGACGAAGATACCATGCAAATATTTTATTCTCTAATGGTATCTTTATCTTACAGATCTTATTATTATCAATTGGCACATCTGACTGGAGCAACGCTCTATACATTGACTCAACTGAGAACTTTCCATGTAGTTTCTTAAGCATTGGATTGGTGAAGCACACTTATTGAAATAACCACAAACTGAAACAAAAAATTGTGTTGTTGCGCTAGGTACCGGCAAGGTGGCCTCCAATAGGGAGCTGTCATCTAGCACTATGTGGGCCAAATATCTTTGTATTGCATTTTTTTGGATTTCCCACCTTCGTATTTCTACTCTCTATTAGTGGCTCCCCCCACCAATGTACTTTACATGTATGCATGCATGACAGTGTGATTGTAAGCTCTAATGCATCTGTTGCATAGCAATCCCTAATTCACGCATTGATATCAAATGTAAGGCCTCTCCATTGCCTAACAATCCACCAAGTTGATGCAAGCCTTTCTTCCTTTTTTACTTCTCCTATATATCTCTAGCACCGCATTTTATTCCACCCATAGTGCTAATGTCCATGATCCACGCTCGTGTATTGAGTGGAGTTGAAAATGCTGAAGCGCGTTAAAAAGTATGATCCAATTGCTTGGTTTGGCATTGAGGTGCTCATGATTTCTCTTAATGCGGTGAAGGCAGAGTCATGCCATGCTTACATAATTCAATGAGTAGGGATAACATTCGTTGAGCATCGTATATTTTGAAAAAGTAATGGTTATGTTCTTCTATTCATGAATATTATTATGTTGATATCAATTACTTCATCGTTTCTCAATATTTATACCGTAAGGAGATTACATGATAGACATGTTAGTAGCATTCAACATCAAAAGATCTGTTTTTATCGTTTACCTACTCGAGTACGACCAGTAATTAAGCTTGGGGATGCTGATACGTCTCCAACGTATCTATAATTTTTTATTGTTTCATGCTATTATATTATGAATCTTAGATATTTTATATGCAATTTTATGTCATTTTGGGGGGGATTAACCTATTAATCTAGTGTTCGCTGCCAGTTCTTATTTTTTGCATGTTTATGGCTTTTCAAAGTATCAATACCAACGAAGTCCAAACACGATGAAACTTTATGATGCTTTTTTCTTGACCAGAAGGGATCCTGGAACATTCATGAGATGGCCAGAAGATCTACGGGAGAGTCACAAGCTCACACGGCGCGAGTGCGCTGCCTGAGCTTGTGGGTCCCACGCAGCTCTGTTTGACCTAATTCCACTTCCATATATTCCCATAAACCCCCAAACAAACAAAGAGCCACCGGAAACAATTTTTTCCTTCTTTTGTAGTTTTCTCTTCTTCTTTATTGAGTCATAGGAACCACCGAAGTGTTAAGTGGGGTACAAGTGAACAAAGTCAGATGATTGATGTGATGTTCAACCAAAATCCTATGTCTTCAAGTGAAGACAATGAGAGCAAATCTTATCCAGAGTTGGATGAGTCAGCTTTCCTTGTAGCCCAAGCCAAGCTGCCTCGTATGTTTGAAATCCGACCGTTGGACACGTGTCGGTTCCTTAGTGACCAAGGGTCATTTCGGACATATCATGTCGTGTTGCCTCCTGGCTATAAATAGCCCACCCCCTACATCATAAATTGGTGGCTGCTCAGAGTTAGTGCACGGCTTTTGTCATTTGAGAGCAACCCACCTCCGAATCCTTTGGGAGAGAGAGATCCTTGCGAGGACAAAGCCCAAAACACCTAGAGCAAAAGAGTGTTAGGCATCACTGAAGTCTTTCTGCCCGCGTGGCCTGAAGACCTGTTACACTTGAGGACTGTGCATCCTCCAGCCAGTTAGGTGTCACGTTTTGAGGATCCAAGAGTCATTGTGGATCGTCGATGAACGAAGTCTGTGAAGGTTTGGAAGTCTACCTTGAAGACTTACCAAAGTAATTGGGCGAGGACCGGGATCCTTAGCTCAAGGGGAATAAGGTGAAGACACAGTCTTCTGAGTTCAATCTCAGCCTCCCTAACCAGACGTACAGTTGTCACAGCAACTAGAACTTGTCTACCAAATCCTTGTCTTCACCAAGCTACTGGTTCTATCTCCTACCTTCTTTACATTTCAATTCGTCTTCGTGAAGTCATTGCTTGCTTGCCTGATATGTTTGGCTTCACTATGCGAAGACTATTACCTGTTTGGCTTCATTCTATCTTCCATTCCGATCTATTCTACCTAGCTGCCATTTTGTCTTCGTGCTTTCTCTGTATTGCTTACTTGACTATGGTCTATCTAGTGTAGTTTATCTTCTGTTGCATATCATGTTACTTCAACTTGATTGATTGTCTTCAAAGACCTCGTGTTTTGAAGAAGTTCATAAAAATTGCCTATTCAGCCCCCTCTAGTCGATAACTAGCACTTTCAATTGGTATTAGAGCAAGGTGCTCCCTTGTTTTGTGTGATTTGGTTTAACCACCTGGAGTTTTAGCTATGTCGACTACAGGGGTAATCAAGGTCTCCAATGTGTGCCCCGTCTTCGATGGCACTGATTACCCCTACTGGAATAATATGATGCATATGCATCTTGAAGCCATTGACATCGACCTCTGGTATGTCGTTAGGACGGGCGTTCCCAAGGTCGGTGAAGGTGTCACCGCTGCTGATGTCAAGAGGTTAGTGCAACTGGACTCGACCGCCAAGAACATCATTTGTGGTCATCTGACCAAAGGACAGTATGGTCGTGTGAGTGCTCTAGAAACTGCGATGCTGTTCTGGGACTGGCTCTCCAAGGTCAACGAAGGCGTCTCAACTCAGAGAGACTCAAGGATTGATGTTCTTCACAATCTCTTCAACCGCTTCAAGACATATGACAATGAGAATGTCTAGCTCACTTTCAATCGCCTCACTAATATCGCAAATGAGCTTCGCGCACTCGGCCCTACTGAGATCACCAAGCATGAAATTGTGAAGAAGCTACCGAGATCACTTGACAGCTCATTTGACACTTTGGCCCTGATAATTCAAGAACGCCCCGACTTCAAAGATCTCGATCGGTCTGACATACTTGAGAGGCTCGACACACATGAGTTTCAGCTATCTGAGAAGAGAGATATCTATGGCCCCAACTATGACCGATCCCATGCTTTGAAGGCAAAAGTTGTTTCCTCATCTGAAGAAGAATCTGAATGCAGTTCTGGTGATCCTGAAGGCATTGGCAAAGAGCTAGCAATGCTCGTAAGGAAGTTCCAAAAGTTATCCAAGAAGAATCGCTTTGGAAAGTCTTTAAGATTCAGCTCAAGAAACGATGAGGCTTCCTCTCGTGACTACAAGAAGAGAACATGCCATAAATGCAATAAGCTAGGCCACTACATATCTGAATGTCCTCAATGGGACAAGGAATCCAATAAAAAGAAGAAGAGCAAGGAATATGACTCTGATGACAAGAAGAAGAAGAAATCTTCAAAGTTTTCTTCCAAGTCTTCATCAAAGTCTTCGTCTCACAAGAAGAGTTCATCTGGCAAGGCACGTGCGTTCATTGGCAAGGAGATGGATCCAGAGGAGGAGTCTACTTCTGAGGAGGCGGAAGTGGAGTCTGAGGAGGAGTCTGATTCAGGCGTGGCAAGCCTTGCTCTAGCCTCAGCATTCGCCGCCAAGTCCATCTTCAACAGTAAAGACAATGGTCACGTCGCCGACGCTGAAGCCGATGATGAGGACGACTCTGCTCCGACCTACTGCTTCAGGGCACAAGGTGCCAAGCTAAACCCACAAGATGCTTACTTTCAAACCTCTAGTGAAGATGACTCTGAATGTGAATCCAAACCTAGATATAAGACTCTTGCTAAAAAATTGCAACTGAACAATAAACTGCTATGGAACACATTCAAAAATTGCTAGACAAAAGTGATGACCTGTTGGACGAGGAAATGAATCGAACTCAGTTCTTAATTGAAGACATCAAAAAAATTCATGTTAAGTACGAGGAACTTGAAAGTTGTCATGAAACCCTCTCAGCCACTCATGAGAAGCTTCCCTACAATTATCTTCACATGAAGCAAGATCTAAAGAAACTGAGAGCGTCTCATGAAGATCTTAAAAAGTGGAATGATTCACTACTCGCTCAACAGACCAGTCCTGCTCAGGATGACTTTGTGCCACCATTTCTAAAATTTCTTGAGCGTGATAATGTTGTCTCTGTTGCTGAATGTTCTACTGCCTCTGATCTTGCAATATCTTCAACTGCTGATGTGGTAACTTACCCTTCGTCTGAGGATACCACTACTATTGCTGATGAGAATGCTAGGTTGAAGACACTGCTTGAGACTGGCATGTACAAAAGCCTCAAAGGGCATCGAACACTATGTGATGTCCTCAAGAAACAGATTCTGAACCGGAACCCTAGGAAAGAGGGTGTGGGGTTCGAGAGGAAAATGAATGTTGATGGATCTTACTAGAAGCCTAAGCAGTACCCCAAAACCACATGGGTTGCTGCAAAGGGCCCTTCCGTGGACCCACCCACCTTATCTAGCTTCACTTGTGCTAATCCTGTTGTCATTGATGAGTCCTTTGATGCAAACTATAAGTTGTTTAAGAATCAAAATGGTGAAGTGTTTGCCAGGTTTTGGTACTAACTGCAGGAATGGGCCACCTTTGAAGAAGATCTGGGTGCCCAAAAGTTGTCTTGAGAAGCTTCCTATGAATGTCATCATGACACCACTAGGGAAGAAGACAAACCCCAGACCAAAAGCTTCATATGGTCCAAAGGCTTCATACAGACAGAGGACCTCACATGGTCACCCTAACGCCAATGTTTTGCGGGGAAATTATCATCAGACTCATGAATATAAGCGTGTTTCATCTAACCGCTATGTTCACAAATCAAAAAACTTTTCTGCATATTCTTTTGAGTACTATTCACCTCCTTCAAAACTATTTGCTAGGGCTCCAAAGCCAAAGTTCTCAGATGCTGCACTTAGACTCATTGCTTTTAAGCCACCCCTTAAGGTGTGGGTGGTTAAGAAGAATTAACTTCTCTTGCAGGGAAAGGTCTCCAGCCGGAAATCACAGACCTCTGAAGACAATGCTGGGGACCTAAAACATCTTGTGGGACGCAAGATAAAATGCCAAAATAGTCTCACCATGTATTTTGTCCCAAAGTTTCTTGATGAGCATCCTATCTTACCAAACAAGAATCTTAACTTTGATAGTATGCTTGTTCGTTATATGTTTGTGCTTCACAATACTCTTGGTGAAGCCTATCCCGCTAACTGCACTATAGGGTACGACTCCAAAAGCTACTGAGTGGATAATGGACAGTGGATGCACTAACCACATGACTGGTGATCGAAGTCTTCTCATGGATTCGACCCTACATCAATCTACTAAAAGCCACATCACGTTCACTAAAACTAGTAAAAGCAAGGTACTGGGCCTAGGTAGAGTTGATATCTCAAAGGATCAACACATGGATAAAGTGATGCTTGTTGAATCCCTTGGTTAGAACTTAATGTCTGTCTCAATGCTTTATGATCTGAACATGATTGTGATATTTGGAAAATATCATTCCTTGTGCTTATGGAAACTAACAAATCTCTAGCCTTCGATGGTTATCGAAGAGGTGATCTGTATATGGTAGATTTCTCCGCAGGACCACAGCTTGTCGTATGTCTTCTAGCAAAGGCTTCAGAGTGTTGGCTCTAGCATCGAAGGCTAGGACATGTGGGCATGAGGAACTTGCACACTCTCGTGAAGAAGAAGCATATCGTTGGCATCAAGGGCGTAAAGTTCAAGAAAGATCATCTATGTGGTGCTTCTAAAGTCGGGAAGATGACTAGGGCCAAGCATCCCTCGAAGACAATCATGACTACATCGCGTCCCTTCAAGCTGCTTCACGTGGACTTATTTGGCCCTACTCACTACTCTACCCTTACTACCGCTGCACGTCTCTATGGCTTCATTATTGTTGATGATCATTCAAGATACACCTGGGTGCACATAATCCTCTATAAGACTGAAGTGCAAGATGTCTTCAGACGCTTCGCTAATCGTGCCATGACCAATTATGGCATCAAGATCAAGAACATCAGGAGTGAGAATGGCACGGGATTCAAGAACACTGGCCTCGACAGTTATATTGATACACTGGGCATCACTCATGAGCTCTCTGCTCCATACACACCTCAGCAGAATGGCGTTGTGGAGCGCAAGAACATAACCCTCATTGAGATGGCATGTATGATGCTTGACGAGTACAAGACACCAAGAAAGTTCTGGCCTGAAGCCATTGATACTGCTTGCCACATCATCAACAGAGTTTATCTTCACAAGTTCTTCAAGAATACATCCTATGAACTCCTGACTGGTAAGAAGCCAAACGTTAGTTATTTCGAAGTATTCGGTGCCAGGTGCTGGATCAAAGATCCACATCACACTTCAAAATTTGCACTGAAAGAACATGAAGGATTTATGCTTGGTTACGAAAAGGATTCGCGCACCTGCAAAGTCTTCAAACTCTTTCACTACAAAGTGGTTGAAACTGTAGATGTGCAGTTCGATGGGACTAACGGCTCGCAAAGCGAGAACCTGCCAAATGAGCTAGATGAAGCTTCACCTAGTGAATCTATCAAGCTACTGGGTACTGGATGTGAAGAGTGCCTTCCTCAATGGCAAAATTGAAGAAGAAGTGTATGTAGCTCAACCTCCTGGTTTTGAAGATCCAAAGCATCCTGATATGGTCTACAAACTCAACAAGGCACTGTATGGTCTCAAACAAGCACCTCGCGCTTGGTATGACACATTCAAAGACTTCTTGAAGAGCAAAGGCTTCAAACATGGGTCTCTAGATCCCACTCTCTTCACGAAGACATATGATGGTGAACTGTTTGTATGCCAAATCTATGTGGATGATATTATCTTAGGATGCACTGATAAGAGATACCCTGATGAGTTTGGGCATATGATGCAAGAGCAATATCAGATGTCCATGATGGGAGAGCTGAAATTCTTTCTTGGTTTTCAAATCCGTCAACAGAGAAATGGCATCTTCATATCACAAGAAAAATATCTCAAAGATTGCTTGGAGAAGTTTGAAATGCAAGGATGCAAAGGGTACACGACGCCAACGCCAACCAAAGGCCAACTGGGCCCCGACGAAAATGGTAAAGAGTTCGATCAAAAGGTATACCGCTCCATGATTGGTTCTCAATTGTATTTATGTGCATCAAAGCTAGATATAATGCTTAGCATTTGCATGTGTGCCCCATTCCAAGCGGCACCAAAGGAATTGCATCACCTCGCGGTGAAGCGAATACTTCAATATTTGGCTCACACCCCAACACTAGGATTATGGTATCCAAAGGGCTCAGAGTTTGATCTAGTTGGATTCTCAGATGTTGATTATGCTGGTGACAAGGTTGATCACAAGTCCACATCAGGCACATGTCACTTTCTTGGATGATCTCTTGTCTGTTGGTCTTCAAAGAAGCAGAACTGTGTATCACTCTCAACTGCTGAATCTGAATATGTTGCTGTTGGATCTTGCTGCGCTCAGCTTCTCTGGATGAAGAAAACCCTCAAGGATTATGGCATCAACATAAAGCATGTGCCCCTCTACTACGACAATGAAAGCTCCATCAAGATTGCTAACAATCCAGTTCAGCACTCGAAGACAAAGCACGTTTAGATTCGTCACCACTTTCTCAGAGATCATGTTATGAAGGAAGACATTGATATCATTCACGTTAACACTAAAGAGCAATTGGCAGATATCTTCACGAAGCCCTTGGATGAGAAAAGGTTTTGCAAGCTGCGGTGTGAGCTAAATATCTTAGAATCCTCGATTGTCCTATGAATGGACACACATCCTAATGCTTATGCATATAAATGACTTAGGTGCACAACACACGAAGTAACGTATATCTTCAATTCATAAAGACTTACCCTCTGAGTGTGAACACATTAATGTGGAATTTGACTTCGGAGCGCCATGATAATTGTGCGTCGTGTCTGGGTCTAATATTTCCTGTACGGTGGGTAACACCACCACCAACTTCTCTTGAAGATTTTCTTTTGGCGTCTTGATTGCTTTATCTTCATAGTTGGTTTGTCTTCAACATTGGTTTGACTTCAGAGTTTATCTTCGCAATGTTGATTTGGTCTTCACTAATATATATACATGTTTTTTGTCCTCTACAACATTCACTTATAGCTATGTCTTCAAGTTGCTTTTTTTGCACTAAGTGAATATGATCGGACCCTAACCCCTTCTGTGCTTATTCCTCAAATTCTCTCTGTCTCTTCATATGCATTCTGTTGACACATGTCGAATTTCTTCACTATGTCCTTGTGAGCTGAAGATATAGAGACACACATTTAAAATTGTTTTTAATATTCTTATCCTTTTTGCCTGAATACCGGAGAAGCCAAAACGACCACTCGACAAACCAGGCGTGTGTGGGGTCATGGCTCCACCTTCAATAAGTTGCATGCCTGCCACGTGTCCTTCAGATGTGAACCGCCAGGGGCACCTGCGTAAATTGCACTGCACCGACCCTCCTCCTTATAAATACTTCTCCCCTCGCGGTTATTATCTCTTCTCCCCTCGCCATCTCGTTCAAACCTGATACGTCTCCAATGTATCTATAATTTATGAAGCATTCATGCTGTTATCCTATCTGTTTTGAATGATTACGGGATTTATTATACACTTTTATATTACTTTTGGGACTAACCTATTAACCGGAGGCCTAGCCCATATTGCGGTTTTATTGCCTGTTTCAGTATTTCGAAGAAAAGGAATATCAAACGGAGTCCAAACGGAATGAAACCTTTGGCAGCGTGATTTTTGGAAAGAATATGATCCAAGAGACTTGGAGTGCAAGCCAGGGGAGCGTCGAGGAAGCCACGAGATAGGGGGGCGCGCCCACCCCCCCTGGGCGCGCCCTCCACTCTCATGGGCCCCTCGAGGCTCCCCCGACCGACTTCTTTCGCCTATATAAGCCCACGTACCCTAAAAACACCGAAAATGAAGATAGATCGGGAGTTCTGCCGCCGCAAGCCTCTGTAGCCACCAAAAACCTCCCGGGAGCCCATTCCGGCACCCTACCGGAGGGGGAACCCATCACGGTGGCCATCTTCATCATCCCGGCGCTCTCCATGACGAGGAGGGAGTAGTTCACCCTCGGGGCTGAGGGTATGTACCAGTAGCTATGTGTTTGATCTCTCTCTCTCGTGTTCTCTCTATGGCACGATCTTGATGTTTCACGAGCTTTGCTATTATAGTTGGATCTTATGATGTTTCTCCCCCTCTACTCTCTTGTGATGAATTGAGTTTTCCTCTTGAAGTTATCTTATTGGATTGAGTCTTTAAGGATTTGAGAACACTTTATTTATGTCTTGTCGTGCTTATCTGTGGTGACAATGGGATATCACGTGCCACTTGATGTATGTTTTGGTGATCAACTTGCGGGTTCCGCCCATGAACCTATGCATAGGGGTTGGCACACGTTTTCGTCTTGACTCTCTGGTAGAAACTTTGGGGCACTCTTTGAAGTACTTTGTGTTGGTTGAATAGATGAATCTGAGATTGTGTGATGAATATCGTATAATCATGCCCACGGATACTTGAGGTGACAATGGAGTATCTAGGTGACATTAGGGTTTTGGTTGATTTGTGTCTTAAGGTCTTATTCTAGTACGAACTCTTGAATAGATCAATCCGAAAGAATAACTTTGAGGTGGTTTCGTACCTTACCATAATCTCTTCATTTGTTCTCCGCTATTAGTGGCTTTGGAGTGACTCTTTGTTGCATGTTGAGGGATTGTTATATGATCTATATATGTTATTATTGTTGAGAGAACTTGCACTAGTGAAAGTATGAACCCTAGGCCTTGTTTCCTACCATTGCAATACCATTTATGCTCACTTTTATCATTAGTTACCTTGCTATTTTTATATTTTCAGATTACACTACTTATATCTACCATCCATATTGCACTTGTATCACCATCTCTTCGCCGAGCTAGTGCACCTATACAATTTACCATTGTATTGGGTGTGTTGGGGACACAAGAGACTCTTTGTTATTTGGTTGCAGGGTTGTTTGAGAGAGACCATCTTGATCCTACGCCTCCCATGGATTGATAAACCTTAGGTCATCCACTTGAGGGAAATTTGCTACTGTCCTACAAACCTGTGCACTTGCAGGCCCAACAACGTCTACAAGAAGAAGCTTGTGTAGTACACTGATACGTCCATTTTGCATCGTGCTTTTATATCAATATTTATTACATTATGGGATGTTATTACACATTATATCTCAATACTTATGGCTATTCTCTCTTATTTTACAAGGTTTATCATGAAGAGGGGGAATGCCGGCAGCTGGAATTCTGGCTGGAAAAGGAGCAAACATTCGAAACCTATTCTGCACTGCTCCAAAAATCCTAAAACTCCACGAAACATGTTTTTGGAATTAATAAGAATTATTGGGCGAAAGAAATACACCAGGGGGCCCACACCCTGTCCAGGAGAGTGGAGGGCGCCCCCCCTACTGGGCGCGCCCCCTGTCTCCTGGACCCCCTGGTGGGCCTCCGGTGTCCATCTTCTGCTATATTAGAGCTTTTACCCTGAAAAAATTGTGGACAAGCTTACAGGACGAAACTCCGCCGCCACGAGGTGGAACCTTGGCGGAATCAATCTAGGGCTCCAGCGGAGCTGTTCTGCCGGGGACACTTCCCTCCGGGAGGGGGAAATCATCACCAACGATCCTCTCATCGGGAGGGGGTCAATCTCCATCAACATCTTCACCAGCACCATCTCCTCTCAAAACCCTAGTTCATCTCTTGTATCCAATCTTGTATCAAAACCACAAATTGGTACCTGTGGGTTGCTAGTAGTGTTGATTATTCCTTGTAGTTGATGCTAATTGTTTTACTTGGTGGAAGATCATATGTTCAGATCCTTATGCATATTATTACCCCTCTGATTATGAACATGAATATGCTTTGTGAGTAGTTACGTTTGTTCCTGAGGACATGGGTGAAGTCTTGCTATTAGTAGTCATGTGAATTTGGTATTCGTTCGATATTTTGATGAGATGTATGTTGTCTTTTCCTCTAGTGGTGTTATGTGAACGTCGACTACATGACACTTCACCATTATTTGGGCCTAGAGGAAGGCATGGGAAGTAATAAGTAGATGATGGGTTGCTAGAGTGACAGAAGCTTAAACCCTAGTTTATGCGTTGCTTCGTTAGGGGCTGATTTGGATCCATATGTTTAATGTTGTGGTTAGGTTTACCTTAATACTTCTTTTGTAGTTGCGGACGCTTGCAATAGGGGTTAATCATAAGTGGGATGCTTGTCCAAGTAAGGGCAGTACCCAAGCACCGGTCCACCCACATATCAAATTATCAAAGTACCGAACGCGAATCATATGAACGTGATGAAAACTAGCTTGACGATAATTCCCATGTGTCCTCGGGAGCTCCTTTCTCATTATTAGAAATTGTCCAGGCTTATCCTTTGCTACATAAAGGATTGGGCCACCTTGCTGCACTTTATTTACTTTATTTACTTGTTACTCGTTACTATTTATCTTATCACAAAACTATCTATTACCTACAATTTCAGTGCTTGCAGAGAAAACCTTACTGAAAACCGCTTATCATTTCCTTCTGCTCCTCGTTGGGTTCGACACTCTTACTTATCGAAAGGACTACGATAGATCCCCTACACTTGTGGGTCATCAAGACTCTTTTCTGGCGCCGTTGCCGGGGAGTGTAGCGCTTTTGGTGAGTGGAACTTGGTAAGGAAACATTTATATAGTGTGCTGAAATTTTCTGTTACTTGTCACTATGGAAACTAATCCTTTGAGGGGCTTGTTCGGGGTATCTTCACCCCGACCAGAAGAGCAAAGAGTTGCTCCTCAACCTACTGAACTTTATGAAAATATTTACTTTGAGATTCCTTCGGGTATGATAGAGAAACTGCTAGCTAATCCATTTGCAGGAGATGGAACATTGCATCCCGATTTACACCTTATCTTTGTGGATGAAGTTTGTGGATTATTTAAGCTTGCAGGTATTCCCGATGATGTTGTCAAAAGGAAGGTCTTCCCTTTATCTTTGAAGGGAGATGCATTGACATGGTATAGGCTATGTGATGATACGAGATCTTGGAATTATAAGCGATTGAAGTTGGAATTTCACCAGAAGTTCTATCCTATGCATCTTGTTCATCGTGATCGTAATTACATATATAATTTCTGGCCTCGCGAAGGAGAAAGCATCGCTCAAGCTTGGGGGAGGCTTAAGTCAATGTTATATTCATGCCCCAATCATGAGCTCTCCCGGGAAATGATTATTCAAAACTTTATGCTCGGCTTTCTCTTGATAATCGCAACCTGCTCGATACTTCCTGTGCTGGTTCTTATATGCTGAAGACTATTGATTTCAAATGGGACTTATTGGAAAGAATTAAACGCAACTCTGAAGATTGGGGTTCCGACGATGGTAAGGAGTCAGGTATGACACCTAAGTTCGATTGTGTTAAATCTTTTATGGATACCGATGCTTTTCGTGGATTTAGCGCTAAGTATGGACTTGACTCTGAGATAGTAGCTTCTTTCTGTGAATCTTTTGCTACTCACGTTGATCTCCCTAAAGAGAAGTGGTTTAAATATAATCCTCCTGTTGAAGTGAAAGTAGTTGCACCTATTACAGTTGAAGAAAAGACTATCACCTATAGTGATCCTATTGTTCCTACTACTTATGTTGAGAAACCTCCTTTCCTGTTAGGATAAAGGATCATGCTAAAGCTTCGACTGTTGTTCGTAAGAGTAATACTAGGACTTATACACCTCCTGAGCAAATTAATGTTGAACCTAGTATTGCTATGGTTAAAGATCTCTTGGATGATGATTTAGATGGGCATGTTATTTATTTCTGTGGTGAGACTGCTAATATTGCTAGACCAGATACTAAGATACATAGACCTGTCGTAGGCATGCCTGTTATTTCTGTTAAAATAGGAGATCATTGTTATCATGGCTTATGTGATATGGGTGCTAGTGCTAGTGCGATACCTTATGATCTATATAAAGAAATTATGCACGACATTGCACCCGTTGAATTAGAAGACATTGATGTTACTATTAAGCTTGCTAATAGGGATACCATTAAACCTATTGGGATTGTTAGAGATGTTGAAGTCTTGTGTGGGAAGGTTAAATACCCTGCTGATTTTCTTGTTCTTGGTTCCCCACAAGATGATTTTTGTCCCATTATTTTTGGTAGACCCTTCTTGAATACAGCTAGTGCTAAGATTGATTGTGAAAAAGATACTGTCACCGTTGGCATAGATGGTATGTCTCATGAGTTTAATTTTGCTAAGTTTCGTAGACAACCTCGTGATAGGGAACCACCTAGTAAGGATGAGATTATTGGTCTTGCTTCCATTGTTGTGCCTCCTACTGATCCGTTAGAACAATATTTGCTAGACCATGAAAACGATATGTTTATGAAGGAAAGAAGGGAAATAGATGAAGTGTTCCTCAAACAGGAACCTATGCTGAAACATAACCTTCCCGTTGAAATTCTTGGGGATCCCCCTCCACCCAAGGGTGATCCCGTGTTTGAACTCAAACCATTACCTGATAATCTTAAGTATGCTTATCTTGATGAAAAGAAAATATATCCTGTTATTATTAGTGCTAACCTTTCAGAGCAAGAAGAAGAAAGATTATTGAAAACTCTGAAGAAGCACCGATCAGCTATTGGATATACTCTGGATGATCTTAAGGGCATTAGTCCCACATTATGCCAACACAAAATTACAGTGGAAAACTATGCCAAACCAGTTAGAGATCCTCAACGACGACTAAATCCCAAGATGAAAGAGGTGGTAAGAAAGGAGATACTAAAGCTCCTTGAGGCAGGTATTATTTATCCCGTTGCTGATAGTGAATGGGTAAGCCCTGTCCATTGTGTTCCTAAAAAGGGAGGTATTACCGTTGTTCCTAATGATAAAGATGAATTGATCCCGCAAAGAATTATTACAGGTTATAGGATGGTAATTGATTTCCGTAAGTTAAATAAAGCTACTAAGAAAGATCATTACCCTTTACCTTTTATTGATCAAATGCTAGAAAGACTATCCAAACACACACATTTCTGCTTTCTAGATGGTTATTCTGGTTTCTCTCAGATACCTGTGTCAGCGAAGGATCAATCTAAAACTACTTTTACTTGCCCTTTTGGTACTTTTGCTTATAGACGTATGCCTTTTGGTTTATGTAATGCACCTGCTACCTTTCAAAGATGCATGATGGCTATATTCTCTGATTTTTGTGAAAAGATTTGTGAGGTATTCATGGATGACTTTTCTGTTTATGGATCCTCTTTTGATGATTGTTTGAGCAACCTTGATCGAGTTTTGCAGAGATGCGAAGACACTAGTCTCGTCCTGAATTGGGAAAAGTGTCACTTTATGGTTAATGAAGGCATTGTCTTGGGGCATAAGATTTCCGAGAGAGGTATTGAAGTTGACAAAGCCAAAGTTGATGCTATTGAAAAGATGCCATGTCCCAAGGACATAAAAGGTATAAGAAGTTTCCTTGGTCATGCCGGTTTTCATAGGAGGTTCATTAAGGACTTTTCTAAAATCTCTAGGCCTCTGACTAATTTATTGCAAAAAGATATTCCTTTTGTCTTTGATGATGATTGTGTAGAAGCATTTGAAATACTTAAGAAAGCTTTGATCACTGCACCTATTGTTCAGCCACCTGATTGGAATTTACCTTTTGAAATTATGTGCGATGCTAGTGATTATGTTGTAGGTGTTGTTCTAGGGCAAAGAGTTGATAAGAAATTGAATGTTATCCAGTATGCTAGTAAGACTCTTGATACTGCCAAAAGAAATTATGCTACTACTGAAAAAGAATTCTTAGCAGTTGTGTTTGCATGTGATAAGTTTAGACCTTATATTGTTGATTCCAAAGTTACTATTCACACTGATCATGCTGCTATTAAATATCTTATGGAAAAGAAAGATGCTAAGCCTAGACTCATTAGATGGGTTCTCTTGCTCCAAGAATTTGATTTGCATATTATTGATAGAAAGGGAGCTGAGAACCCCGTTGCAGACAACTTGTCTAGGTTAGAGAATGTTCTTGATGACCCACTGCCTATTGATGATAGCTTTCCTGATGAACAATTAGCGGTCATTAATGCTTCTCGTACTGCTCCTTGGTATGCTGATTATGCTAATTACATTGTTGCTAAATTTATACCGCCTAGTTTCACATACCAGCAAAAGAAAAAGTTCTTTTATGATTTAAGACATTACTTCTGGGATGACCCACACCTTTATAAAGAAGGAGTAGATGGTGTTATTAGACGTTGTGTGCCTGAGCATGAACAGGAACAGATCCTACGCAAGTGTCACTCTGAATCCTATGGAGGACACCACGCTGGAGATAGAACTGCACACAAGGTACTACAATTTGGTTTTTATTGGCCTACTCTCTTCAAAGATGCTCGTAAGTTTGTCTTATCTTGTGATGAATGTCAAAGAATAGGTAACATTAGTAGACGTCAAGAAATGCCTATGAATTACTCTCTTGTTATTGAACCGTTTGATGTTTGGGGCTTTGATTATATGGGACCTTTTCCTGCCTCTAATGGTTATACACATATTTTAGTTGTTGTTGATTATGTTACTAAGTGGGTAGAAGCTATTCCAACTAGTAGTGCTGATCATAACACTTCTATTAAAATGCTTAAGGAAGTTATTGTTCTGAGGTTTGGAGTCCCTAGATATCTTATGACTGATGGTGGTTCACATTTTATTCGTGGTGCTTTCCGTAAGATGCTTCCTAAGTATGATGTTAATCATAGAATCGCATCTCCTTATCATCCGCAGTCTAGTGGTCAAGTAGAGTTGAGCAATAGAAAGCTCAAATTAATTTTGCAAAAGACTGTGAATAGATCTAGAAGGAATTGGTCCAAAAAACTTGATGATGCATTATGGGCCTATAGAACTGCATACAAAAATCCTATGGGTATGTCTCCTTATAAGATGGTTTATGGAAAAGTGTGTCATTTACCTCTTGAACTTGAACATAAAGCATATTGGGCTATTAAAGAGCTCAATTATGACTTCAAACTTGCTGGTGAGAAGAGGTTGTTTGATATTAGCTCACTTGATGAATGGAGAACCCAAGCTTATGAGAATGCCAAGCTATTCAAAGAAAAAGTCAAACGCTGGCATGATAAGAGGGTACAAAAGTGTGAGTTTAACATAGGAGACTATGTATTATTATTCAACTCTTGTTTAAGATTTTTTGCAGGAAAGCTTCTCTCAAAATGGGAAGGTCCTTACGTAATCGAGGAGGTCTATCGTTCTGGTGCCATAAAAATCAACAACTTCGAAGGCACAAGTCCAAGGGTGGTAAATGGTCAAAGAATTAAACATTATATTTCAGGTAATCCTATGAATGTTGAAACTAATATTATTGAAACTGTAACCCCTGAGGAATACATAAGGGACACTTTACAGAACATTCCAGACTCCGAAAAGGAATAGGTATGTGGTACGGTAAGTAAACCGACTCCAAAACAACTCCAGTGGCAATTTTTATCAGTTTTGGAATATTTAAGAATTTTAGGAAGAAAGAAGTAGTCCGAAAGGGACACGAGGCCCCCATGAGAGTGGAGGGCGCGCCCACTCCTACTGGGCGCCCCCTTGTCTCGTGGGCACCTCGTGTGCCTCCTGGACTCCGTTTTCTTGCACATTACGTATTTTGGTCGGTAAAAATTCATTATATATACCCCCGAAGGTTTTGACCACTGTATCACGCAAATATCCTCTGTTTTCATTTCGAGCTGTTTCTGTTTCAGATTTAGAGCAATATGTCGTCTCAGGATTCGGAAGGAGAAAGTTATGTGGCTGATTACCTCGCAGACCCTAAGGTCTATGGGGACTTGGAGCGTGATGGTTGGACCTCCGAAGAAGAGGAAGACTATGAGCCTAAAGTAAAGGAGGAGACGAGTTCAGACGAAGACGAAGCCCTATTACCTCAGTTTGGGGACATCCACGTGGAGTTTAAAAAGTCAAGCCTCCCTGATGGAGCAAAGAAACCAAAGATCGGGTTTATCCCTTTTCGTCTCTTGCAGGAAAATAAACAGGAATTATGCAAAAGAGTATTAAGCCTTGAGCAGGAGGTCGAGGACCTAAAGGAGCAAAATATTATACTCAAGCGTAAATTGAGGAACAGGCTTACGTCATCAACAACTCCTACTTCACCACCTCCGAGGACATAATCACATGGGTATGGGCACTCCCCTTGGCAACTGCCAAGCTTGTGGGAGGTGCCCCAGTATCGTATCACCATCACACTCCTATCCTTACCATTTTATTTAGTTCGATCCTTTTAGTAGTATCTTGATCTAGTAGATTGAAGTTTTGATATCAAGTAGTTTTGAGTTTTGCTTTGTGATCTCTTTCTGTAATCGAGTCCGTGAGCTATCTATAATAAAGATTAGTGTTGAGTCAAGGGCTTTGCTATGTTGCTATGATCTTGAGAAAGTAGAAAGAATAAAAGAGTTCATATTGATCTTATGAATAGTGATGACTTCACATATAAAAAGTATGAGGCATAAAAGTTGTTGAGAGTTGACAAATGTAGTTTTGGTCATCTTTGCAATTAATGGAAAGTGATAAGGAAAGAGAGGTTCACATATAAATATATTATCTTGGACACCTTTTATAATTGGGAGCACTCATTAAGTATGACATGCTAAAAGAGTTGACATTGGACAAGGAATACAATGTAATGGTTTATGTTTTCGCACATCTCAGTTAAAGTATATTGTCATTGACCTTCCAAACATGTTGAGCTTGCCTTTCCCCCTCATGCTAGCCAAATTCCTTGCACCAAGTAGAGATACTACTTGTGCTTTCAAATATTCTTAAACCCAGTTTTGCCATGAGAGTCCACCATACCTACCTATGAATTGAGTAAGATCCATCAAGTAAGTTGTCATGTTGCAAGCAATAAAAATTGCTATCTAAATATGTATGACTTATTAGTGCAGAGAAAATAAGTTTTGTACGATCTTGTTGTGGAAGTAATAAAAGCGACGAACTGCATAATAAAGGTCCACACACAAGGGGCAATATAAAGTGATGTTCTTTTGCATTAATATTTTGTGCATCAACCCTAAACACACATGACAACCTCTGCTTCCCTCTGCGAAGGGCCTATGTTTTACTTTATGTTTTTACTTTATGCTTGAGTCAAGGTGATCCTCACCTTTCCCTTTTTCATTTTATCCTTTGGCAAGCTCCTCGTGTTTGAAAGATCATGATATATATATATATATATATATATATATATCCAATTGGATGTTAGTTAGCATGGGCTATTATTGTTGACATCACCTAAAGGTGAATACGTTGGGAGGCAACACAATAAGACCCTATCTTTCTCAGTGTCCGGCTGAAACTCCATAACCACAAGTATTGCGTGAGTGTTAGCAATTATAGAAGACTACAAGATAGTTGAGTATGTGAATTTGCTGAAAAACTCTATTGTTGACTCTTTCTGATGTTGTCATAAATTGCAATTGCTTCAATGACTGAGATTATAGTTTGTTAGTTCTCAATGAAGTTTTTGAACCATACTTGACATTGTGAATTGATTGTTACTTGAGCATAAGAAATCATATGATAAAATCTATATATGTTGCTGTTATAAGAATGATCATGATGCCCTCATGTCCGTATTTTCTTTTTATCGACACCTCTATCTCTAAAAATGTGGACATATTTTTCGATATCGGCTTTCGCTTGAGGACAAGCAAGGTCTAAGCTTGGGGGAGTTGATACGTCCATTTTGCATCATGCTTTATCAATATTTATTGCATTATGGATTATTATTACACATTATATCTCAATACTTATGGCTATTCTCTCTTATTTTACAAGGTTTATCATGAAGAGGGGGAATGCCGGCAACTGGAATTCTGGCTGGAAAAGGAGCAAACATTGGAAACCTATTCTGCACTGCTCCAAAAATCCTGAAACTCCACGAAACATGTTTTTGGGATTAATACGAATTATTGGGTGAAAGAAATACACCAGGGGCACACACCCTGTCCAGGAGAGTGGAGGGCGCCCCCCCCCTACTGGGCGCGCCCCTGTCTCCTGGACCCCCTGATGGGCCCCCGGTGTCCATCTTCTGCTATATTAGAGATTTTACCCTGAAAAAAATCATGGGCAAGCTTACGGGATGAAACTCCGCCGCCACGAGGTGAAACCTTGGTGGAATCAATCTAGGGCTCTGGCAGAGCAGTTCTGCCGGGGACACTTCCCTCCGGGAGGGGGAAATCATCACCAACGTCATCACCAACGATCCTCTCATCGGGAGGGGGTCAATCTCCATCAACATATTCACCAGCACCATCTCCTCTCAAAACCCTAATTCATCTCTTGTATCCAATCTTGTATCAAAACCACAAATTGGTACATGTGGGTTGCTAGTAGTGTTGATTACTCCTTGTAGTTGATGCTAATTGGTTTACTTGGTGGAAGATCATATGTTCAGATCCTTTATGCATATTATTACCCCTCTGATTATTAACATGAATATGCTTTGTGAGTAGTTACGTTTGTTCCTGAGGAGATGGGTGAAGTCTTGCTATTAGTAGTCATGTGAATTTGGTATTCGTTCGATATTTCGATGAGATGTATGTTGTCTTTTCCTCTAGTGGTGTTATGTGAACGTTGACTACATGACACTTCATCATTATTTGGGCCTAGAGGAAGGAATCGGGAAGTAATAAGTAGATGATGGGTTACTAAAGTGACAGAAGCTTAAACTCTAGTTTATTTGTTGCTTCGTTAGGGGCTGATTTGGATCCATATGTTTAATGTTGTGGTTAGGTTTACCTTAATACTTATTTTGTAGTTGCGGACGCTTGCTATAGGGGTTAATCATAAGTGGGATGCTTGTCCAAGTAAGGGCAGTACCCAAGCACTGGTCCACCCACATATCAACTTATCAAAGTACTGAACGTGAATCATATGAACGTGATGAAAACTAGCTTGACGATAATTCCCATGTGTCCTCGGGAGCTCCTTTCTCATTATTAGAAATTGTCCAGGCTTATCCTTTGCTACATAAAGGATTGGGCCACCTTGCTGCACTTTATTTACTTTATTTACTTGTTACTCGTTACTATTTATCTTATCACAAAACTATCTGTTACCTACAATTTCAGTGCTTGCAGAGAAAATCTTACCGAAAACCGCTTATCATTTTCTTCTGCTCCTCGTTGGGTTCGACACTCTTACTTATCGAAAGGACTACGATAGATCCCCTACACTTGTGGGTCATCATACACATCAAGCTCTTTTCTGGTGCAGTTGCCGGGGAGGTGAGTGCTTGAAGGTATATCTTTAGATCTTGCAATCAAATCTTTTATTTCTTGTTTTATCACTAGTTTAGTTTATAAAAGAAAACTACAAAAAAATAATGAAGTTAAGTTTGCCTCTTATGATTCATCTTTTTAATATCTTTTGTGGGAATGATGGAAAGGAAAATTGTGCTCAAGTGCTAGAAGAAGAATGCATTAAAATGTTTGGTACTAGATATTTGTATGATGAGCATGATTGCAATGTTGTTAGTATGAATTCCTTGAATATCCATGATGCTAATGATATGCAAGGCCACAAGCTTGGGAAAGTTATGTTCGATGAAGATGATATGTCTAGTCCCCCAAGTTTTGATGAGAATATTTATTATGATGAAAGCATGCCTCCTATCTATGATGATTATATTGATGAAAGTGGGTTTGGAAGAGTGTCAACTTTAGGAAGTAGTTATCCCACTATTTTGGAGGATGTTGAATCTTATTGTGATGAATATGAAAGTGGATTTGGAAGAGTGTCAACTTTATTTAGTGATGATTCCACTATTTCGGAAGAGGTTCCAATTGATTATGAGAACAAAGTTTCTATATATGATGATTATTGTGATGACTTGTATGCTATTAGGAATAATAATAACCATGAAACTTGTCATCATGATTTTAGTTTTCAATTGGATTATGCCTCACATGATAATTATTTTGTTGAGTTTGCTCTCACTACTATTCATGAGAAGAAATGTGCTTATGTGGAGAGTAGTAAATTTTCTATGCTTGTAGATCATGAATAGAATGCTTTAGGTGTTGGTTATATTATTGAATTCTTTCATGATGCTACTGCAAATTATTATGAGGGAGGAACATATGCTTGTAGGAATTGCAATAATATCAAGTTTCCTCTCTATGTGCTTAAAGTTTTGAAGCTATGCTTGTTTTACCTTCCTATGCTAGTTGATTATTGTTCCCATAAGTTGTTTGCTCACAAAATCCCTATTCATAGGGAGTGGGTTAGGCTTAAATGTGCTAGTCATATGCTTCATGATTCTCCCGTTATGTTTCAATTCTTATCTTTTATGTGAGCATCATTGTCATCATGATGCCTAGCTAGAAAGGCATTAAAGAAAAGCGCTTGTTGGGAGACTACCCAATATTTACCCTTACTGTTTTTGTATGTCCACATTATTATGCTACTGTAGTAATCATGTTTTATATCTTTTGTTTTAATAAAGTGCCAAGTAAGACCTTTAGGATAGCTTTTGGTGATAGTTGTGTTGATCCTGCTGAAAATCAGAAACTTTTACACCCAGTAAATTAGTTTTGTTAATTCACAGAAATGTGCTTCCGATCTGATTATTTTTTATCTGGATTGGTACACCAATTGCTTAGGACTTCCTAATTTGGTAGGATTTTTGGAGTTCCATAAGTGTACGTTTGATACAGATTACTACACTGTTCTATTTTTGGCAGATTCTGTTTTCTATGTGTTGTTTGCTTATTTTAATGAATCTATGAGTAGTATCGAAGGGTATGAATCATAGATAAGTTGGATTACAGTAGATATTACACCAATATTAATTTAGAATGAGTTCACTACAGAACCTAAGTGGTAGTTTTATTTTCTTATACTAACGGAGCTTACGAGTTTTCTGTTGAGTTTTGTGTTGTGAAGTTTTGAAGTTTTGGGTAAAGATTCGATGGACTATGGAATAAGGAGTGGCAAGAACCTAAGCTTGGGGATGCCCAAGGCGCCCCAAGATAATATTCAAGAATAGCCAAAAGCCTAAGCTTGGGGATGCCCCGATGGCATCCCCTCATTCGTCTTCGTTCATCGGTAACTTTACTTGGAGCTATATTTTTATTCGCCACATGATATGTGTTTTGCTTGGAGCATCATTTTCTCCTGTTAGTATTTGCTTAATGTTATTTAGAATAATGTTTTGCATCTTTATTTTCAATAAAAATGTCAAGGATAGCCTTTGTCATGCTTATTTTGCTAGTATACATGTTGCTATTTGAAAACAGAAAGTTTACCGTTGTTGCAAAATATCCCTAGAAAAGTCAGAGAACGGTATAATGTTGAAACTTTTTGCATATTGAGCTCTGATAAATTTATTACAGTGGGAATTTTCTTTGATAATTTTTGTAGTTAGGGAAGTATGATGAATCTTGCATTCTTTATAGACTATACTGTTTTGACAGATTGCTGTTATGGTTGCATTGTTTGCATATGTTTGCTTGTTTAATGATTCTATTTGAGGATAGGAGTATTAAATATGCAGAGGCATTTAGTATGCAATGTTGAATAATAATTTTAGTGATTTGTTACAGTAGAAAATGATAAGGTTTTGCATTGGTTTATACTAACATATCTCACGAGTTCTTGTTGAGTTTGGTGTGGATGAAGCTTTTGATAAAAAGAGAAATCATGATACGAGAGGAATTAAGGAGACACAAAAGTCCAAGCTTGGGGATGACCAAGCACCCCAAGATAATATTTCAAGAAGTCTCAGGCATCTAAGCTTGGGGATGCCCCGTTAGGGACCCCACCTTTCTTCTTCAACAACTATCGGTTAGTATCGGTTGAGCCTAAGTTTTTGCTTCTTCACATGAGTTGTGCTATCCTTGCAATGTCATTTTATTTTGTTTTGCTTACTGTTTGAATAAGATACCAAGATCTTAAATTCCTTAATGAGAGGGAGTTTTCACATAGTTACATAATTATTTAGCTACTCATTGATCTTCACTTATATTTTTTGGATAATTTTTCATTTACTCGTGTGCTTCACTTATATCTTATGAGTAAATGGTTGAATGAGTTGATTGTCATAAATCTGAAATTATATATCTCTCATTTTCTTATCCCATGGGGAGTAATGACTTCACATCTAAGAAGTAGAGGTTGTAAATTTATAGAAGGTTAGCAAGCATTGTATTGGTCATTTGAACAATTCATGAAAGAATATTGAAGGAAGAGAGATTCCACATATAAATACACTATCCTAGACACCTTTTATAATTGGGAGCACTCATTTAGTATGACATGCTAAAGAGTTGATGTTGGACAAGGAAGACAATGTAATGGGTTGTGTTTTCGCACATCTCAGTTAAAGTATATTGTCATAGATCATTCAAACATGTTGAGCTTGCCTTTTCTCCTCATGCTAGCCAAAATTCCTTGCACCAAGTAGAGAAACTACTTGTGCTTCCAAATATCCTTAAACCCAGTTTTTGCCATGAGTGTCCACCATACCTACCTATGGATTGAGTAAGATCCTTCAAGTAAGTTGTCATCGGTGCAAGCAATAAAAATTTCTCTCTAAATATGTATGATCTTTTGGTGTGAAGAAAATAGCTTTATACGATCTTGTTATGGAAGCAATAAAAGTGACGGACTGCATAATAAAGGTCCATATACAAGTGGCAATATAAAGTGACGTTCATTCGCATTAATATTTTGTGCATCCAACCCTAAAAGCGCATGACAACCTCTACTTCCCTCTGCGAAGGGCCTATCTTTTACTTTATGTCTTTTACTTTTATGCAAGAGTCAAGGTGATCTTCACCTTTCCCTTTTTTCATTTTATCCTTTGGCAAGCACCTCGTGTTGAGAAGATCCTATATATATATCCAATTGGATGTAAGTTAGCATGAACTATTATTGTTGACATCACCCAAAGGTGAATACGTTGGGAGGCAACACTATAAGCCCCGATCTTTCTCAGTGTCCGATTGAAACTCCATAACCATTTGTATTGCGTGAGTGTTAGCAATTGTAGAATACTATATGATAGTTGAGTATGTGGAGTTTGCTATTCCTGGAAATAAAATGAATTGCAATTGTTTCATGACTAAGAATGAAGTTTGCTAGTTTTATGGTCTATGCTTTAACATGTGAATTGCTTGTTACTTGTTCGTGAGAAGTTTTATGAGATGAACTACTGTTATGACATATAATCATGCTAGAAAAGGTGATTGAAATTATCTTTGATCAAACTTGTGCACCTTCTAGCATTCTCACTTTATAAATTCTTTCTTTATCATTTACCTACTCGAGGACGAGTAGGAATTAAGCTTGGGGATGCTGATAAGTCTCCAACCTATCTATAATTTATGAAGCATTCATGCTATTATCCTATCTGTTTTGAATGATTACGGGCTTTATTATACACTTTTATATTACTTTTGGGACTAACCTATTAACCGAAGGCCCAGCCCATATTGTTGTTTTATTGCCTGTTTCAGTATTTCGAAGAAAAGGAATATCAAACGGAGTCCAAACGGAATGAAACCTTCGGGAGCGTGATTTTTGGAAAGAATATGATCCGTGAGACTTGGAGTGCAAGCCAGGGAAGCGTCGAGGAAGCCATGAGATAGGGGCGCGCCCACCCCCCTCGGCGCGCCCTCCACTCTCGTGGGCCCCTCGAGGCTCCCCCGACCGACTTCCTTCGCCTATATAAGCCCACGTACCCTAAAAACATCGAAAACGAAGATAGATCGGGAGTTCCGCCACCGCAATCCTCTGTAGCCATCAAAAACCTCTCGGGAGCCCGTTCTAGCACCCTGCCGGAGGGGGAACCCATCACCGGTGGCCATCTTCATCATCCCGACGCTCTCCATGACAAGGAGGGAGTAGTTCACCCTCGGGGCTGGGGGTATGTACCAGTAGCTATGTGTTTGATCTCTCTCTCTCTCGTGTTCTCTCTATGGCACGATCTTGATGTATCGCGAGCTTTGCTATTATAGTTGGATCTTATGATGTTTCTCTACTCTACTCTCTTGTGATGAATTGAGTTTTCCTCTTGAAGTTATCTTATTGGATTGAGTCTTTAAGGATTTGAGAACACTTTATGTATGTCTTACCGTGCTTATCTGTGGTGACAATGGGATATCACGTGCCACTTGATATATGTTTTGGTGATCAACTTGTGGGTTCCGCCCATGAACCTATGCATAGGGGTTGGCACACGTTTTCGTCTTGACTCTCCGGTGGAAACTTTGGGGCACTCTTTGAAGTACTTTGTGTTGGTTGAATAGATGAATCTGAGATTGTGTGATGCATATCATATAATCATGCCCACGGATACTTGCGGTGACAATGGAGTATCTAGGTGACATTAGGGTTTTGGTTGATTTGTGTCTTAAGGTGTTATTCTAGTACGAACTCTTGAATAGATCGATCCGAAAGACTAACTTTGAGGTGGTTTCGTACCCTATCATAATCTCTTCGTTTCTTCTCCGCTATTAGTGGCTTTGGAGTGACTCTTTGTTGCATGTTGAAGGATTGTTATATGATCTATCTATGTTATTATTGTTGAGAGAACTTGCACTAGTGAAAATATGAACCCTAGGCCTTGTTTCCTACCATTGCAATACCATTTATGCTCACTTTTGTCATTAGTTACCTTGCTTTTTTATATTTTTAGATTACAAATACTTATATCTACCATCCATATTACACTTGTATCACCATCTCTTCGCCGAACTAGTGCACCTATACAATTTACCATTGTATTGGGTGTGTTGGGGACACAAGAGGCTCTTTGTTATTTGGTTGCAGGGTTGTTTGAGAGAGACCATCTTCATCCTACGCCTCCCACGGATTGATAAACCTTAGGTCATCCATTTGAAGAAAATTTGCTACTGTCCTACAAACCTGTGCACTTGCAGGCCCAACAACGTCTACAAGAAGAAGGTTGTGTAGTAGACATCAAAACCCTAGTGCCAGCTAGAATCCATCGTCGCCGGAGACGAAGCACTTCGAAGTCGCGACCTCTCCGACGTCGTCTTCATGCCGGCGCGGACATCTTCCTCCCGCCGTCGCCGTAGGTGTCTTACTTCGCCAAGTTAAGGCGCGGGAGATTAGACTGTTCGGCCTCTCTACTTCTCGTCTAGCAGTTCGTCGTGCCGTAAATAAGAACTCACTTTTTACTGTTTATTTGATCCGTTGAATTGTCCAGATCTTTCAAAAGTTGTTTCTACACTTCCAAATTTGATCTTTCCTTTTATGAATCTCATAGCTTTGAAAATATATTCACTTATGCTTCACAACTAGTTAGATTCCTCACTTGTATTTATTCATTCGTATAAATCTAGAACCAACTCACATCGATAAGTGAATGTCTTCACACTATGAGGTCAATGTCTTCAAACTGATTTATCTTCAAAATCTTCTGAGAATGCATGTGACCTCTTCCCCTTCCCTCGCATCTCTAATGTTGTCACAGGTACATGTCCATGGGAGAGTCCCCTGGTTCTCATAGTCTGCATTCATTTGCAGAGTTTTTACAGCATCATATTGAATCACCTGAAGCCAGCTCTTGTCTGACAAGTAGATTGAAGCCAAACTCAGCTGTGAAGCCATTTATTCTAAAGCCAATGGCTGGAGAAAAATCTGTAAAGAAGGGTGGCAGGCAGTGCCGGGACAACACTGCTTTGGACCTGCCACCAGATCTCCATGAGCAATACAAGTCTAACCCAGAGGAAACCTATGGTGAACGCAAAACTCGAGTCCAATGGATTCAAAGATATTGGGCGGAGGAATGGTTTTAGTATCACTTTGTTACTCCTGAGTATGCGAAGAAGAATGTTGTGAGGCCACCATGGGCCGATATTGTGAAGAATAAAATTGATCATGAGAAGGCTCTATTCAAGAAGCATATGGCCAACCTCAGTGTCGTTGATGTTCAGAACTTCAAGCAAATGATGATTGACCTTAAGGCTGAGTTTCAGAAGAAACGTAATGAAGCCAAAGGCTCACGTGAGTGCATGAAGTACTATGCTGAGAAATGCGTACATGCTCACAATGAGGTTGTGAAGAGAAAGGCCCTTGGGCGTCCTGGCATTGATGCCCGAATGGCCGCCAAGAAGCCAAAGAAATATATTGCTGCTGAACCCGACACCCCAAGGCAGGAAAGACCAAGCATTGTCTTCCCTACCAGTATGACTGGCTCGAAGCCAAAGGTCCCTTCAGCGGCTTCTGAGCAGAAGAAGACGAAGCAGAAGCCAAGAAGCACAAACATTGTGATGCTTGTGATGCTGCTCCCTCCAAGAAGAAGCTGAAGACAAAGTCTTAAAAGTCTTCTCGCAAAGAACATGCTGCTCCCCAAGAACCATTGATCGTTGAGCCCATTTCGGTTGCACTGCCTGCTTCCACCAACCGTGAACATCGTCTCGTCGTACATGAGCCTGCTTCCACAGAGGCTCATGAGTCTGAAGATATTCCAGCTACTGACCCCATTGCAGCTGAAGTCATTGGTCATGAAGACAATGTTGAAGATGATGTAGTCCTTCCTCAGTTTCCCCAGCTCATGCCCAAGGTGGTATCATCGCCTGCTCCCACGATCAGTGAACAAATTAGCATTGGTGGTCCCACGACGCCAATTGCACAAGATGAATTCTGGGAAGAGCAACACCCCAACTCCCCGTTGCATGCAGTCATTCCACGTACTCCACCCGCTCATGTCACCACTCTGGTGCTTGAGACTCCACAAGAGACTCCATATGACATGGAGAAGACCACCCCTTCACCAACGGTGTCGTCATCTTTTCGAAGGCTTCGCAGAGGCCCTAGGCCCACGGACTCCATGTCAAGCATTCCTGAAGAGGATGTGCACACCACAAGCTCAGTTGCAAGCCAAGTGTTTCCTGAAGCCATCCCTTCAGTTACTGCTCATGAGTTCGAAGCCAAAGAGGCTAAAGATATTCCGGCTGCATCAGCCAACGACAAAGAAGAAGAATATTGAGAAGTTATTCCCCCTACCGTTGATCCAGTTGTTCAAGAAGATGTGATTGTGCCTGATCCGCCAGTTGTACAAACCACTGAAGCTCCTACACCTAATGATGCAAATGCCATTGCTCCTGAAGCCAATAATGTTGTTATGGCTGAAGACAATGTGCACCCTAAAGTCAATGATGCCACTGAAGACATTGTGCAGCCGCCACCTCGGATGTGGCTCCTCCTCCTCCTGTGCCTCACACTATGGAACGCGCGTTCTATCATGGTGAGCTTGTTACTGTCAAGTGGCCAATATTTGACGCCTCCAACTGCTCCTGGTCCCCAATATAATTATCATGTGGAGCAAAGGCCTCAGACACAGAAATCAAAGCCCAGGCTGCCCAGGCTTCCAAGTGTTGTCACTACACGAGGCTCATTTAGTGTGCTCAGATTCAGAGCACGTAATACCTTCTTCCACAAGGCCAAGAATCCATACAAGATGCCCAAGATATCCTCTAATAGGTTCTGGAGCCATCAGCAATGCAGCTACTATTCATGCATTCTATACAACCAAGACAGGATCTTTTCCCACAAGCGTCTGGATTGTGATGCCATTGCTGGGTTGCCATGCCTTGAAGAGGCTCTTGATTGCTTGCATGAAGAAGTTGGTCTACTCGCATTTGTTGTTGACAAGGAGTACTGGAATGAAGAACTACTGCTGCAATTCTTTGCCACCCTCCATATCTCAGGCTACAACTGGGATCCGAAGACATGGGTCCTTGAGTGGATGACAGATGACGTTCATCATGAAGCCAAAGCTCAAGATATCATCGAGCTCACTTCCCTGCCCACTCCTGGTGATTTGTATGAGCCAGGTTGTCAGTGCCATGAGCAAGAACTATAGAGTATCTTCCAGAAGTCTAAGCCCAACATGAGTCAAATGTAGTATGATGAAGCCTTTACCTATTGATGTTGAATACCCCCAAGGAGTTCTATGTCCACGACCTCGAGTACCTGCCCCGCACTATATATCACATTTTGAGGCATACTCTATGGCCAATCAAGGGTCGTTCTTCTCATGCCAAGATTGAGGGCACCATGAACACATTGGTCTTCTATATCATCAATGGCATCAGATTCAACACCCAAGACTTCTTCATCCGTCAGCTGGCTGCTTCTGCAATTGATCTGTTTGGCCTCAAATTCTATGCTCCATGGGTCATCCGGCTGATTAAGCTTCACTCAACAATCAACTATCAAGCTTCAACGTGCAACCATGTTGTTTTTCTGCCTGAAGTTGATATGTCATATGAAGCCATATACCCTGAGCCTGCCAAGAAGCTAATCCGTGAAGACAATATCGCCTTTAAAAGCTTTATTCAACCTATTGAAGGTGTTCATGTGCCTAATCCTCCTGCTCCTGCTGGCCCTCTTGCTGCTCAGCTTTGGCTACGGCATCGTGTCAACACTGATGCAACAACCAGCACGGTAGCTCAAAGGCCTCAGAAGCGTGCTCGTGTCCTAAATGACAAAGAGCTTCTTGTATCACTTCATCAAAAGCAGGATAGGCATCATGACTAGTTGAAGCGCCAGATGCAGAGTCTTCACGTTGATGTCAATCACATTCGCAACCTTGCAACCAAGAACTCTTTTGTTGCACATGAAGCCTGTCGGCGTTCCTAGAAGAGCCTCACAATGCTCTGTTCTGAAGACGATCTTCAAGCAGATGGCTTCACATAGCGCTTCAAGTTTGACTCCAGGCCTCCACAATCATCAAGTTGGCGTCCAACTCCTTCCCTTGAAGATTCCGATTATTCATCTTCGGCTCCAACTGTTGTTGCGAGAGTCATTGATGAAGAGGACGACGCCACTTCACCAGTGATGGCTTCACTTCACCAAGATTCTGCATCAGGCCCCTCTGCACCGCCCAACTCCAACGTCGACCCTGCTGCCCAACTTCTTCACCGCCTGGGAACGAGTAGACACTCTATGTATTCAAACATTTTTATTCATTCCTGACAAAATGGGGAGAAGCATATGAGTTGATAGTCTTCAAGCAGGTCCATATGGGTCGGGTGCTTATTTTTGCTAAGCTCTTACAACTCCCGTTCTTGAACTATTGGCTTTTGAATTGTAACACTTAAAATGGTAGTCTGCCACTTTTTCTACTACCGTTTGATGCAATGATAAATCCTGCATGAAGTCATTATGCAGAAGCCCATTTCTCATTGTGCATTTCATTATCTTTATTACATTTGTATATGCATGATGAATTGTCTTCATGTGTTGAAGAGGATCTCCACAGAGCAAAAACTGCCATGTGCATTTGCATTCAAAGGCAAAATATTTATATGCACATCTTTAGGGGGGCCTCTTTCAACCTATGAAGACAATGCCCCTGTACTTTAACTTTCACATACTTTATCCCCGTTGAAAACTTGAACGAGTTTGTCATCAATCACCAAAAAGGGGGAGATTGTAAGTGCATCTAGTGCCACCCCTAGTTGGTTTTGAAGTATTGACAACAAACATGGTTGAGGGACTAATGTGTTTGTGAGAATTGCATGATAACACAGGTAGAAGTCCCTCATTGATTCGATTTTCCTACCAGAGATGACCCCTTAAAATGTATGAAGACATTGAAGACATGGTGGTTCATGAAGACATTCACGTTGAAGATAATGACATGTGAAGACATTCACTTGAAGGCTATGGAGTGCGAAGACATAGTTTCTTTCGTAGTTTCCTTTTCTTATTTATTGAGTCATAGGAACCACCAAACTGTTAAGTGGAGTCCAAGTGAACAAACTCAGATGACTGATGTGATGCTCAACCAAAATTATATGTCTTCGAGTGAAGACAATGAGAGCAAATCTTATCCAGAGTTGGATGAGTCAGCTTTCCTTGTAGCCCAAGCCAAGCTGTCGTGTGTGTTTGAAATCCGACCGTTGGTCCAACGTGTCGGTTGCTTAGTGACCCAAGGTCATTTCGGACATATCATGTCGGGTTGCCTCCTGATTATAAATAGACCACCCCCTACACCATAAATTGGTGGCTGCTTAAAGTTAGTGCACGGCTTTTTTCGTTTGAGAGCAACCCACCTCTGAAGCCTTTGAGAGAGAGATCCTTGCGAGGACAAAGCCCAAAACACCCAGAGGCAAAGAGTGTTAGGAATCAATGAAGTATTTATGTCCGCATGACCTGAAGACTTGTTACACTTGAGGACTGTGCATCCTCCAGCCGGTTAGGCGTCACGCCATGAGGATCCAAGAGTCATTGTGGATCGCCGGTGAACGGAGTCTGTGAAGATTTGGAAGTCTATCTTAAAGACTTACCAGAGTAATTGGGTGAGGACTGAGTGTCCTTATTAGCTCAAGGGGAATAAGGTGAAGACACAGTCTTCTGAGTTCAATCTCAGCCTCCCTAACCAGAGTACAGTTGTCACAACAACTAGAACTTGTCTATCAAATCCTTGTCTTCACCAAGCTGTTGGTTCTATTTCCTACCTTCTTTACATTTCAATTCGTCTTCGTGAAGTCATTGCTTGCTTGCCTGATATGTTTGGCTTCACTATGCGAAGACTATTACATGTTTGGCTTCATACTATCTTCCATTCCGATCTATGCTACCTAGCTGCCATTTTGTCTTCGTGCCTTCTCTATAGTGCTTACTAACTATGGTCTGTCTAGTGTAGTTTATCTCCCGCTGCATATCAAGTTACTTCAACTTGATTGATTGTCTTCAAAGACCTCGTGTTTTGAAGACTTCCATAAAAATCGCCTATTCACCCCCCCCCCCGTCTAGTCGATAACTAGCACTTTCAAGATGCGTCCTGGTAATTTCGATCGTTTTGTCTCGGTGATTCCAAAACGAAGCGACTTCATGACAGTAACTTGGCAAGGCCTTCACGGTGGGACCAAGAACCAATTCGATCAGACTGAAATGTTAGGGTTTTGGCTGTGGTAGTAGAATGATCATCTCGGTGGGTCCGGGGTAGATAGTATCGGTGGCACCGAAATGATGATTTATGATTTTGACAGATGTGATTATGGGAAAGTGATTGAGTATTTTTGGAGCAATATCACCGAGCACTTTAAGAAACAACCTCATCAACAATACCTCATCCCCTTTTAACAGTATTGGCTTTCCTAAGGGACTCAATGTAATCTTGGATCACTAAACCAAAAATGTAGAGTCTTGGGGTGGCCAAATTTTGTTCTTCACGTTCTTGAAGGGGTCCACAACTTCATGTCCTTTCCATGCCACCATTGGACTTATTTAAAATATTTAGGTAGAACTATTAGTCCAACAATATGTATGTTGACATTGATTACCAAAACCATCAAGGGAGCAAATGTGCTTTCAACAACCCCCTTGCCGAGTTGGGTGCAAGCATTTATTTTGTTTGTGTGCCGGTGTTGTTTATCTTGCGAGCTTGTAGACTCCTACTGGTTCGATTAAACCTTGGTTCTTTACTGAGGGAAACATTGTTGTGCTACATGACCCTTCCTCTTTGGGGAAATCCAACAACTTCTGCGGGAGTAGTGGCCCTTCAGTTCTTATCCATTGTTCCTATTCACCTTCTTCTTCATTCCTCCATGTGATGTATTAATGGATCTGGATGCAATCTTGTCTTCCCTTTCATATGGTTCCCTCCTTCTGCTCGTTTCATCATCTTCTGCCTCAAGTCCTTTTACATTTGTTAAACTATTATCCTATTCGTTTTGTCTTTCCTCCCCCTTTGTTCTCAGCCGGTCCTTCTGTTTGTTTGAATGTTTATCCATTCTTCATGTTATCTCTACTAACCGGACTTGTCTCTATACTCCAGGCATAAACAAAGGAAATTACAAATTTAAGTAGTAACAGCGACCCCGAATTATGACTCTCATCATCTTCCTATTCTGGCGGATCGCATCTTCATCTGATGATTCTTCACATTGCAATCTCAGTGACTCCTTAGTACTACAAGTATAATTCTACAACTTTTTACATCACTAATATACTGCATTCACTTTCTTCTAACCCCAAGATTAATTCTTATATTTAATTTGTTCTTACTCATGCTATTTCGTATTGCTTCCTAAAGTTAGCTTATACCAAACTTGTACCATAATTTGCCTTCTAGTATCGTTTTTTCTATATATTTTTCTGATTTAAGATTTAAATCGGGCATTACCAAACTTATCCCGTATTTGCCTTCTATATTATGTATTTTTTTTCTATATTCTGTAACATATTTGCCTTCTAGGATTACCAAACTTATCCCGTATTAACTTTCACGTGTGTACCGACGTTGTTCCTCACCGGTGCACACCTCTGGTAGAGTACAATACCGCATATCCCCTGCACCGATATGCTACGCGTACGTAGGAGTACTTGTAAGAAAAAAACCACGCGAATGAATAGTTGTGATCTCTTCATGATAGTCTAGCTTATGTGCTCACAAATATAACTCGACTGCTAGTACTACTGAGGCAAGCAAAGGCTACAAGGACATGGTTTGTTGGGCTTCCTAGCGTAGGAGTTAGTAATATGCAACAAACTTTACTTGGGTCATAAACTAATGTATCAATCCGTTGAGGTACTAGTATCCTCCTATAGTTGAATTCCCAACAAAAATAAAACTTCACTTGTGTCCCCAACAGGCCTATCAAGGTTTGTCGATCCTTGCTATTCTTGTTAGTTGTACAAGGCAATTAAAAGATAATGTGCTAGATAATATTTTGGTATTTTTTGGAATAAAATCAAACTAAAAACAAAACAACGTGTAAAAGTTGTTGGAAGGTGATTCTTATGCTAAAAACTGGACCGAGATTCATAGGTTCATCAAGTGTAACTCTCCAAAATACAAAAGTGTGGTAAAATAATCCTGTGAAAAGGTGCACAATGAAATATTTAACGCTAATTCCATACATATGAATGTGATGATTCTACGTAGGTAGTACGTCCATAATACTATTAGACCGAGATACTCTTTGCATCTTATCACTAAATAGCTCGTCCATAGATCGGGGTCCCCCGCACCATCTAGACATTAAGTGTGAACAACGGTATTTGCTCTAAGCAAGATGACATTCTGTTGTGTATATGAGATTCTAGTGAACCCTATAATAAACCTTAGCCCGCGCCGTCGGCTCCCAGCCCCGTCCCCTCGGCCACGGCCGCCCCGCCTCGACTCCTCCTCGCCGGCGCCACCGGCCCTCCCCCGTCCCCCTCCGCGCCACCCATGCCTCGGGAATGGGGGGACAATGCGGGGCGCCCCAAGCGCCGGGCGGACGACCGCCGCAATCCCCCACGCCCCTCCCCCGACAGCCGCCGGCGCGAGGAAGACCTGCGGCAGCAGCTTTCTTCCCGGCCGGCGCGGCCCTCTCCGGCGCGCGAGACCCGCCTCTCCCCCTCCCGCACCTCGCGCCGCTCCCCGGCCCGCGGCGACCGCCGTTCCCGCTCGCCCTCACGCCGCTCCTCTCCGCGGGGGGAGCCCCGCGACCGGGGCCGGTCTCCGGCCCGGGAGGCTAGGCCGCCCCCTCGGCGTCGGTCCCCCTCGCCGACCCGGCGCCGGGACCGGTCCCCTTCACCGCCCCGCCCGCTCCCATCCAACAACGACGCCGACGCTCCCCCTCCCGCCGCTACCAGCCCCCCCGCTCCCAGGCTGCGTTTCCGCCGGCCAACGGCGGCAACGGCAACCGGGGACGCCCGGGATCCAAGAAGAAGAAGAAGGGCCCGCCACGCCCACAAGTCGCCACCTCCACCGCTACCGCAGCTCCTCCTCCGGGTACCACCGCCTCGGCCGTGGCTCAGCCGTGCTTCAACTGCGGCCTGACCGGACACTTCCAGGTGGCGTGCCCCAACCCACCGATGTGCTACCTTTGCAAGGATACCGGGCACCCCGCGATTCTCTGTCCGGACCGCCCGGTGTCGGAGGAGCTCATGATGTATGGGCACGGCATCGAGGACTTGGCCTTCTTCCACATCGAGGTGCCCGAGCTCGCCCCGCCTTCCCCCTCGCTGCTGGCTTTGGTGACGGTTGTGGGCGAGGCCGTCGCCACCCCGGAGTTGATTGAGGCTGAGCTCAACCACTTGTGCAGATGCACGTGGGACTGGCAGGTGACCCCCACGGCTCCCAACTCCTTCTCAGTGGTCTTCCCAGACGCGATGAGCATGGGCTTCTGCACGCGCAGCAACAACATCACCCTGGCTCTCAACGACATCGTGGTGAACATCTCTGAGCCGTAGTGGGATCACAGAGCCGTCGCTACCCTGGACACGGCTTGGCTCCTCATCTCCGGCCTCCCTGATGTTGCCCGTTCCGAGCGGGTCATCCGCAGTATGTCCAAGATCCTGGGCAGGGTGGTGGTGGTGGACGAGCTCTCCCTGCGCAAGGAGGAGGAGGTCCGGGTTAAGGTGAAATGCCTGGACTCCTCCAAGCTCCACGTCACGATCCGTATCTTCTTCAACGATGACGGCTACGACCTCAAGATCCGCCCCGAGCCTCCGTCCCACGTCGGCCGCCCCCGCCTCTTTGCTGGCGGCCTCTTGGGGGGGGCCCTGCTGATGCTGATGACTCTCACCACCGCCGCTCGCGCTCCTCCCGCTTCGACGACCCAGCCGAGGATGAGGATGAGTCGGAGCACTCTCGCTCCCCGTCTCGGGACCCCCCCAACCCTCCTGCGGGTCGGGGCGGGTCGGGGGCGGGGCGTACCCGGGTGTCGGCCACCGATCTCGCGGTGGCCCTCCGCTTGGCCACCCCTCTGGTTCCCTCCCCGTCTTCGTCGGCGTCGACCGGCGTCATCTCCAGCGTGAGTCTCCTCGTCGCCCCTCCATCGTCACCCCGCTCCCCCGACGCCGCCTCTGCCCGCCGCCTCACGCCACCAGGGGCTGCGCCCACGCCCTCCGCCGACTCACCTTCCCCGGTGTCTTCCAGGGTTGGTGGTGTTGAGGAGCCCGTCGCCCTTGTCCCGTCTGCCCCATCTCCTCGACCCTCGGGGGCCGCGGTCGGGGCAGCGCTGGGGTCGGCCGATCCTCACCCCGCGGCAGTGCCGTCCAGCTCCCACCTCGCCTCGCCGGCCTCTCCTGACGCCTCGGTGGCAGTGGACGTCTCCTCCCCGGCCTCCGCGCACCCCCCTCCGACGGTGGCGTATGCCAGGAGGCCCCGCTCCACCTCGATGCCGGTGACGTCCTCTCGCCGCAGCGCCCGCCTGGAGGCGTCGCGGCCGGGCGACTCTCCTGCGCCTTCCCGTCGCCGAGCGGGCGGAGCTCCGCGCCGCGGTCCGGAACCTCGAGTCAGGTGTGGATCCCGCCCCTCCCAGTTCTTCTCGTTGCTCCTTTTCTGCTCTTGAGGCCGCCCCCCTCGGCCACCTCGCTAAGGTGGCCAATGACTCGGCCATTGTCTTCAGGGGGGAGGTCAGTCCCCCCTTAGAACAGATCGCGGCCATTAGGGCTCGGGAGATCCTCGACGGCAGGCTGGCTGAGACTCGTGCCCGCCTGCTGCGGCCCCCGGCTCCGGCTCCTCCGGTGGCCGACGGGATTATCCGTGGACGCACTCGGTCTCGCACGGCCGCCATTCGCGCGCAAAGCGCCTCTCGTGTTCTGGGGTCAAGCAGCCCCCCTATGGGGGTTTAGATGCGGGCCCTTTTCGGGAACCTCCGCGGCTTCGGCCATGATGGTCGTCGCCGCCAGCTCATCGAGTACATCCGGGATGAACATATTGACATTGTGGCCATCCAAGAAACCCTCCGCTCTGAGTTCACCCTGCAGGAACTTGAACATCTGAGCCCCCACCTCTTCGCGTGGCACTGGCTCCCTTCTAGTGGGACCTCAGGCCACTCGGGTGGCATCCTCTTAGGGGTTAAGGATACCACATTTGAGGTGGGAGGCATGGATAGAGGGGAATTTTTCGTTAGTATGGAGATCTTCGAGCGGGCCCTGAACTTCAAATGGGAGGTCATTGTTGTCTACGGACCGGCGGACAACCGCCGCTCCCCAGCGTTCCTTGACGAGCTACAGCTGAAGATCTCTAACTCTCCCCTCCCAGTTTTAGTGGGGGGTGACTTCAATCTCATCCGATCCCCGGATGAGAAGAATAATTCCCGGATTAATTTCCCCCGGATACAATTATTCAACGATTGGATCGCAGAGCTGGGGCTCCGTGAGCTTGACCGGTCAGGTGCCAGATTCACTTGGACCAACCGGCAAGGTGTACCGACACAATCCGTGCTGGATCGTGTCCTAGTTTCCCCGGAGTGGGAATTGCGATGCCCCTTGGCATCGCTCCGGGCGGTCACCCGGATTGGCTCTGATCATGTCCCCCTTCTCCTCTCCACCGCCGACAAGCGCCCCCCTCCCCGCCGCGGTTCCGGTTCGAGCTCTTCTGGCTCAACCAGACTGGCTTCCGGGAGGCCGTCGTCGCCCGCTGGATTTTCGCTAGGTCGGCACCCCATCGCTCCATGTCCGCGGTCGATTCATGGCACTTTTGTGCCAAGCTAGCCCGCCAGTTCATGAAGGGTTGGGGGGCTAATCTTGGCCGGGACCTTAGAGAGCGCAAGAAGTCCATCATGATTGCTATTCAAACCCTGGATGCTCGCGCGGACTCGACCGGGCTCTCCTCGGACGAGTGGCTGATTCGTTACGACCTGGAGGACCAGCTCTCCACCATCTACACGGATGAGGAGGCGTACTGGCGCTTGCGTGGTACCCAGAGGTGGGTGCTACAGGGCGATGCCAACACCGCCTATTTCCAGGCGGTCGCGAACGGCCGGCGCCATCGCAACTCCATCCACTGCCTGTGGGATGGAGACTCGTCGTTAGTTCTTCCAGCGGCCATCCGCTGTCATGTGGATGGCTTCTATAGGGCCTTATTTACCCCCACCCCGCGCGGTGGGGCTAGTCTCGCCCCCAACATTTGGTCGGGCGCGCACGTAGTCTCGGCTGAAGCCAATGCGGCTTTGGTTGCCCCCTTCAGCGAGGAGGAGGTCCTCGCTGCCATTAAGGGGATGAACCCCTCCTCGGCCCCGGGACCTGACGGTCTTCCAGTGGCTTTCTTCAAGACGTTCTGGCCGACCATCAAGCTGGAGGTCATGGCTCTCTTTGAGGAATTCTACTCGGGCTCCATGGACCTGGGTCGCCTTAATTATGGGGTGGTGACCCTCATCCCCAAGGCCCCGGGCGCCTCCGATATTCGTCAGTTCCGCCCCATCACAGTGATTAATGTGATTTTTCGGATCCTGGCTAAGGGGTACGCCAATAGGGTGACCCTCCTTGAGGACACTATCACCCACCCGAACCAATCCGCCTTCATTCAAGGCCGATTTATCCTGGATGGGGTGTTGGTGTTCCACGAAGTGCTCCACGAGGTCCGCCTGAAGCGCCATAGGGCGGTCTTTCTCAAGTTGGACTTCCACAAAGCCTACGACACGGTGCACTGGCCGTTCCTGAGGGAAGTCCTTCTTCACAAGGGCTTCGATGACCGTTGGGTGACCCGAGTCATGCAGCTCGTTTCTTGTGGTCGGACTGCGGTGAACATCAACGGCGACATTGGGCCCTTCTTCCCTACCCTCTGCGGGGTCCGGCAGGGAGATCCCTTCTCGCCGTTCTTGTTCAACATGGTTGTGGATGCCTTGGCCGCCATCTTGGATAAGGCCAAGGCTGCTGGGCATATTAGAGGCCTTGTCCCGCACCTTGTTGGAGGGGGAGGGGTCTCCCTTCTACAATACGCGGATGACACCATTATTATGGTCGAGGGGTCTGCCTTAGAGATCTCCAACCTGAAGTTCCTTCTTCTGTGCTTCCAACAAATGTCGGGCCTCACCATCAACTTTGATAAGAGCGAAGTGATGGTGCTCGGTTACCCCTCTGAGGACGCACAGTCCATTGCCGACCGGCTTAACTGTCGGCTGGGTTCTTTCCCCACGACCTATCTGGGGATCCCCATTAGTGACTCGCGCCTCACCGTGGCGGACCTCCGCCCCACGGTGACCCGTATGCAACATCGCGTAGAGCCCTGGAAAGGGCGTTGGCTATCGAAGGCGGCGCGCGTGATCCTTATCAACTCATCGCTAGCCAGCCTCCTGTGGTTCCTTATGAGCTTCTATAGCCTTCATGAAACGCTCCATCAGGAGGTCGCCAAATACCAGTCCAGATTCTTCTGGGCTGGGAAGGAGGGCAAGCAGAAATACCACATGGTCAGCTGGCCAGACATCTGCAAACCCAAAGACCAGGGCGGTCTTGGGATTCTGTCCTCTCGGCGCATGAACATCGCCCTCTTGACCCGCTGGCTCTGGCGCATCGCCAATGGGGACGGTGGCCTCTGGCTTACTATCATCCAGAACAAGTACCTGCGTGGACAGCCACTGGCGTTCTGCCAACGCTCGGGCGGTTCCCAGTTTTGGCAGGCCGTCGTCCGACTGCTTCCGGTCTTACGTATAGGCACTTCCATCTCTGTGGGCTCTGGAGCTTCGACCTTGTTCTGGCTGGACAGGTGGCTCGGAGGCTCCCCTCTAGCCGCCCGGTTCCCCATCCTCTTCGACATTGTAGTTGACCCTCGGGTCTTAGTCGAGGCGGCCCTTATTGACTTAGGGCGCCTCGCGTTCCGCCGCCCTTTTGGCCCCGCTGAGGTGGCTGCCTGGGATGTCCTCCTCCAGGACATCGCCCTGCTACCTATGGACGTGGCAGATTCTCCGGACTCCATCTCCTGGCGCCTAGACCCCTCCGGCCGCTTCTCCACCAAATCCCTCTACGCGGCCATTGCCCCTTCGTCAGCCCCGGAGCCCTTTGGTCTTATCTGGGACATCCGCCTCCCACTTAAGATTCGGATCTTTCTTTGGCAATGGATCCGCGGCCGCCTCCCGACCGGCGTTGAGGTTCTTAAGCGCCATGGTCCTGGCGATGGAATGTGCCCCCTGTGTGGCACGGTAGAGGACGCTAATCACATCTTCTTCCTGTGCTACACGGCACAGTTCCTTTGGTCTTGTTTCCGCGAAACGGTTTGGGGACAGTGGTGCAACACCAACTTCCGTGACCTGCTTGCGGAAATTCAAGCCTCCCCCCCTCGCTACAGACATATTAGATGGTTGTGCGTCGGGGTTCTAGCCTGGACCCTATGGACGGTTCGCAATAAGCTTGTCATTCAGAAGGTGCCCCTTCGACGTGCGACTGACTCCATCTTTAAAATGTGTGGTTACTTGCAGCTCTGGCAGCCGCTTAGCCGCCCGCAGGACCGGGACGCCATCGACAGACTCCTCACCGACCTCCGTTCGTTGGCCTTTCGCCTGGCGCCTCCGCTCCCGCCGCCACCACCGGAGCCCGACTAGAGGATGTTTCCCTCCTGGCGCTTGTGCCTTTTTGTGTGTGTGTGTTGGGCTTGTTGAGCTGTGCCCTCAGCAGTAACCCTTGTTGCTTGCTTGTGCTTGGACTTTGTGTGCGTGTAGGCTTTGTGTTTGTGTGAACCTTGTTGGATGGTGGCTTTGGCATTTGCTTTATATATAAAGCGGGGCGCGAGCCTTTTTCGGTAAACCTTAGCCCTTGGTGGCAACAATTATATGTAAGCCTTTTTCACTTTCTATCACTGCGGTAGATTACTTGCAAGATTAAACTCAAATAATGCACACGTCTCCCACTGCTGATTAACGATCTAAACTAGCAAAGAGAACCACAAGAAATATACATATATAGATCAAACAAAATGGCATGCATAGATCTAAACATAAAAAAAATTCATCACATGATCAACATCACCGCTACAAATACATCAGATTAACCATAATCATGTATGGCAGCTCATATGGCTATTGTATTGGACATCTAAAAACTTCAAGATGAGGAGATTACAACGTTGGCTACTGCCATGAACGATAGCCCAAGGGGTGGACTACTCACAGCTCATCTTGGAGCTCGAGGATTGAGGTTGGTGATGAAGAAGGTGACTTCTTCCTCTGCAGAGTTTCAGATCGTGGCTGAAAACGAGTATCGCCACGAAAACGTGATGTGACAGTGGCGAAAAAATGCATGATAACTAGGTTTGGGGTTTTGCAGAATATCCATGTCATCGGGCACCGGAGGCACTCTGGGGGTGCCCATAGGCCACATGCGTCCTTGTAGGGTGTGCGCCTACAAGGGGCGCCTGCACCCTGTGGGGGGCACCAGGGTCTGTCCCCCAAGTCCTCTCCCTGCACGAATCTTTCAAGACCAATTTTCCTTGATTTTTTCTCAAACTTTTTCTATGGTGTTTTCTTGAAATATTAAAACACAAAACAAAAAAAATGACACTCGGCATTGTCTTAATATGTTAGTCTAATAAAAATCAATAAAAACTATGGCAGAGTGTATGTAATTGATTCAATGTAGCACGGATCATACAAAAATTATAAATACGTTGAAGACATATCACACATGGATGATTAATTTCGAATCTTATCCACATAGTAAACTTATCTCACACCACCACACTTGAAGAACTTTGTCTAGATTGTCAAATCGGAAAAAAACACAACACAAAATTCGTGTGAAACAGCGAGATGAAGCTAGTGGCCAAAGGAAATTTCAAACGATCGTCCGTGTGTGTTCGTTGAAATTTGTTCAAATAACATGCACACATGAACACGTGTATACAATCTAGTAGGGAGACGTAGATCTACTTGTTTACTATCGTCGAAGCAGAAAACACACAACATAAAAGTCGTGTGAGATAGGGAAATGAAGCTAGTGGTCAAATAAATTTTCAAATAGTCGACCATGTGTGTGAATTTGCAAAAATTCATCCAAAATAACATGCACACGTGAACACGTGTATAATCCATTATAGAGACCTAGATCTACTCTTCCACCACTGTTAAAACAGAAAATGCATAACACGAAAGTCATGTGAAACAGCGAGATGAAGCTAGTGGTCAAATAAGATTTCAAGGCCTTTTTGATTCGCGGGATTTTGAAAATGTAGGAATAGGAAAAGTATAGGATTCGAGTGACATGTCAACTTGAATCCTATAGAATTAGCAAGGAGTGTTTGATGCCACATGACAAACAAAGAAATTGTAAAAAGAGGTTGGAGTGGATGTTAGATTTCCTATAAAATGTAGTACAAAAGATTCATAAAAAAAATCCTATGGGATCCAACCCTATGAATCAAAGGGCCGACACAGGAAAAATTCATAAGGATTTCAATCCTCCAAAAATCCTATAGAATTCCTTTAAATCAAAGGAGCCCTCAAAGGTCGACCGTGTGTCCAGAATTTGCATAAACTCATCCAAAATAACATGCACACGTGAACACCCATGTACAGTCCAGTATGGAGACACGGATCTATTTGTGTACGACTGTCGAAAGAGAAAACGTAAGTCATGTGAAACAACAAGATGAAGCTAGTAAAGAGTTTTCTAACAGTTGATCATGTGTGAGGAATTTGTCAAAATTCATCTAAATTAGCTTCAAACATGAACACGAAAATTAAAATTTATAGTTCACTAAATAAGGAACCGATCGACTAAATGAAACCACAACGTCGACATACATATTTTTCATGTAGAGTTTATCTTAAATCAAAGCACTGTGTAGATTAGAAATGATGTGAGTAGGACCGACACTTGTCCTTCCTTACATCCCTCAAACGTGGACCTGGGTGAAAAGAGACACCCGATTTGAAATACTTAGCCAGACCCAATGGTACTTTGATACTTTAAACTTGTGCCGTACACGTGAAACATTAAACACACTCATCTAATAAATGGGCCAAAGGGCCTGGCTGAGGGGATGCAACATGACCCTAAGAGCATGAGCATGATTAATACTATAGCCAACTGCTGGCTATACAATGTTGTAGTGTCATATATAGTCATCACTTATAGTCACTCATACAACAAGGTTAGCTATAGAGTATAAAAGTATTACTTTTTTCACCTTCTCTCTATCTCATTTTTCATATTTATTGCATTTGTCTAGGAATGCGTATATAGTTAGGCTCTTGTATGAGAGTTCACTCCCATCATTTTTCATGTCGTCTTCTTCACAGTGCCAAAAGTATCATGTAAATGGGCTATAAACTCATTATTGTACTTCCACTAAGGGCATGTACAACGGGGGCACTTACGACGGGCGCCAGGGTTCGATTCCCTCCCGATTTGGTCAAATCCCCCCGATCCTAGGATTTGGGCTGACATCAATGCCTAGGCTGTCGTCGGGCGCTTCCCCCTTTTTTTCTGCGCGATCCTTTCTCCGTATCAATTTGGCACTGGGCGCTCCTTGGAGCGCTACAAATCTGCAATGGCTCAACTACCTCAGCTGGTCTTTGTTGAACGGAGCCAGCTGTACGCAACTAACTCACCTGATTTTCTTTTGCAGCTACACAAAAAATATATTTCTTGGTTCAAAAAAATATATGTTTTCTTTCTCTTCAGGCACAAAAATAATCTACAATAAAATATAGAGGTCCTTTATATCTATAATAATTCTCCATGAGACCTGAATACTTACAATAAAAAAATGCCAAAAATGAAATGCATGTGAATGTGAATGCATATTACACATTGGTTGTTTATTTTTCTCGAGATTTTATATTCTAGTTTCTTCATAATGTAATCTCAGCTCATTCACCTAGGGTTTATTTCGAATAACATATTTTTTCATTACTGATTTCAAATGATGTCCAAAGTTCTCTCAAAGCTATGTATCAGGTTTTGTATAGGTTACAACAGACTCAACCATTTAAATTTCTTAAGATGTGGATGTTCATACGGAACTATCCCCAGTGGAATGTGTTGTACTGTCAAGTCAAACAACCATGATTTATATAGGAAATTGTTGTTCTTATTCCAAGCTCTACTCCCTAAATTTCTTTTTAAGACTATGTGAATTCAGGACCAGTCAGTTTGGAACCTGTCAAAACTGTATATCAGCACATATTCTTCTCCTACATAATTAAAATTTCCCACGGGAAGAACATGACGGACTCAGATCACCATACACACATGTGTGCATCACCGCAACAGTCAACTCAATTTACCAGCGATTGGTACAACAATCGGAAGGGAATTACCTCGACCTCATACCTGGTCTCACGATGTCGGGTAAGCTTGTTCATCTTGTACGCCTCGCACTCGCGCGCCGATGCCTCCTCCGAACCTTCCCGTCGGCCAGCCTCGCCAAGAGCTCCTCCGGCCTCGTTCCCATAGGGGAAGGCGCGACTGCTGCCTCCTCTGCTCCACGGCCCCCTCCTCCTCCCGTCCGTTAGCGCCGCGCGAGCTCCTCCGGCATCGTCTCCATGTTGGAAGGCCCGGCTGCTGCTGCCTCATCCGCTTGCGCACCGCCCTCTTCATGTCCATCGACCTTGCCGCCAGCTGCGCTGGCCTCGTCTCCATGGGAAGGAAGACGCGGGCTGTTGCCTACTCCGCCCGCGCGCCGCCGTTCGCCGTGGCCGGCATCTGAGAGTGTGGGAGTTCGGCTTGGAGTTCTCCTCCGGCTCGCTGGATCTGACGAGGGTCGATGGTATTGTCAAGGGTGTGGAGAGTTCGAGAGAAGAGAGCAGAGTGAGCTGAGTGAGCTGAGTGAGGATTGACACAGTTGGCCGGTTCGTGTTCGGTTGGATCGATGGGCACCGATGCTTGTTTCCTGCGTTGGAGAGGCCGGCACTTGAGAATGTCGTCCGGAACGAAAAAAATATAGATAAGCGCCCAATCTATCACTCCTTTTTTCTTTGAGGGGTGCCCAATCTAGCACTCCTGCGTTGGAAGCCCAAACTTTTACACCGGTGCTCCACCGTAATTTAATTTTGTTTTTTACACAAGCGTCCACACAGACGTCCCTGCATTGGAGATGTCCTAAGCCTTTTTTGCAAAACACGAAATGTTGGCCGTGGCCTTGTATATACTTGAAAATCTTAACAAATGATGATTGCCGGCAATCTAGGAGAGAGCCAACACGTAAAGCACCTATCCGCGGGTGGGAACAGGCGGCCAGGGCAAAAAGGAGCACGACAGAGCACGTGTTGACCCTCGCTGCGGCCGCCGTGCCCAGGCCAGTGCAGTTGCCTCACCAAACCACGGCTCGCACAGCCACAGAACCTGATGCTGCCCAACCCAACGCTCCACCCCAAACCGTTGCATCGAACCAAACGTCACGGGAACTCGCGAAGAAAACAAAACAAAACGAAGAGAGATTATTAGATTGTAGCAGAGCGCAATCCACGTCAGAGGAAGAGTAGAAAATGGAGGATAGTGTAAAAGCTGAGGAACAAAGCGGGGGAGAAGAGATAACAATAATAAATAAATAAACAAAGCGAAAGGAAAAGAAGAAAGGAAACGAAAGGTGGCGTAGGGGGAAGAGGAGGCTTTCGTCTTCGCAAGAGGAACTGGTCGCGCGTTCTGCAAGGTTCTCCGGGATGGCGTCGTCGGAGGTGGTGGAGGACGAGGCGTCGGCGGCGGCGATGCTCGCCAACGGGGCCGCGGACGTCCGCCGGAGGGTGGGTACTGCTACTCCCCCGCCCCGCCGTAGCCCTATGGCGCCGGCGCCTCTTTTCCCCCGATTACTCGTCTTCTGATTTTTCTGGGGGGTTATTTTGAATTGCAGAGGGACCAGGCCAAGGCGATGCTGTCGAAGCAGGCCGTCAAGATCGCCACCAAGGCAGAGGAGCACGAGCGCTTCATCTTCAAGGTCTTTTCTCCGATCCCCCTTGCTTAATCTTCATCTTCTGGGCTTCTGGCTCCCCCCCAAATCTCGGCGTGCCCGTGTTCTATTCATTTCGCGGTTAAATTCGGCGCGCATTGATTGTGCTATGCAATGTTTCAACATGTGCTGGAGTAAGAGATATGCGGGCCTTGTGTACTGTTTTGTGGGCACTTTGGGTAGGCATGGATTACTGTGGTGATGAATCTCTTCATTTATTGCCATGTACTACTGCCATGGCTGTGACGCTGTTCGAATGTCTGTATGTGGGGAATGCTCTTACCTGGTGGTGCTGGCTTTTAACGTGCAGGTCACACACCTGATGGGTGTTCTTGGATTTGGGACATTTTGCTACCTCTTGGGTGCTAGTAAGCTATTGCCGAATCCATCTGTTGGGTTGCATGCTACTCCTGAAAGTTGTGGTCGGTACATCTTACAGTGCTCTGATTTCGTTTTGCAGGACCACAGGATGTGCCGTATGTGTATTGCCTGTTCTATGTCATATTTGTTCCTCTCAGGTGGATCTACTATCGCTACAAGAAGTGGCACTACTATCTTCTGGTGAGTCCATTTCAGTCCAATTTGTTGTGGTCGTCATTTTAACTGTGCTGGTTTCATTGCTTATATGTAATAGCTTCGTATCATTGTTATCTCAAGTCTCATGCACAACTGTCACGGTTATAAAGTGTCAACGTCAGTAGATACTGTAATAAGGCTTGATTTCATCAACCTCCAGCAATTGTTGAACTTGGATATTATCACGTATCTTGTTACGAAAGGCATACTATCATGTACTCCGTCTATCCGGATATGTAGGGTCTATTTCGTATTTTGTGAGTTACTTTGACCATCAACAAGTTCAATACTATATATGTATGTCACAAAGTATACTGCTGAATTCATATTTGAAAGGAGTTTCCAATCTCATATAGTAATTGATCTTGTTGACAGTCAAAGTAAATCTCGAAGTACGAATTCAGCCCTATATTTCCGGATGGATGGAGTATCTTGTTTACGTATCTGTACTATGTTCTTAATCGAGAAGAAAAGTGCTGCTCATAACATACAGTACTGATGTTTTTAATGCACCTTTACTTGATGACTGTTGTGCTTGTCGTTTGTCCAAGGCTGAAAGCTGACATTCTAGTTCTTTTTCATTCTGAAGTTTTAGTGTTACCTTTTGTTTGTTCCTAGTTCAAATGACACGAGTTTGATATTTTTTATAGTGCATTGCATTGCACTTCTCAAGCATTTTATTGGGCACAATACTATGGTGCATTACTAATAAATCACTGGGTTACAACCATTGATGTAATTTGCAGGATTTCTGCTACTATGCCAACACTTTTCTCCTTGTTATGATTCTCTTTTATCCAAAGGATGAAAAGCTTTTCATGGTTTGCTTCTCATTTGCAGAGGTATGAAAAGGATTATTGTGGGTTGCCTGGTTTCTTGTTCGCGCTTATAATATGTGTGCAATCATTTGTTTTTTCATTAAATCTTTGCAGGGTCCCCTTGCTTGGGCATTAATTGTATGGCGTTGCAGCTTGGTGTTCAGCTCATTTGATAAACTTGTTAGTGTTCTGATACACCTCTTGCCTGGTACGTTATTCACTTAAACAACCCAATTCAATGCGTAGGATGATGGGGAACTTTACTTTTCTTAGGAAAGCACCATCTTAGTCTAGTGAAACTATTTAACTATATTTTCTTTGGTGCTTATTGAAATTGTATGACACGAATGTGATATATGGAAGCCTTACAATGACTGCTCTGTTGTCATGTTATGCCAAGGAGAGTCTTGAGTATAAGCTGTAGTAGATATGAGCAATTTAAAGCTGCAAGGGGAGATTGAGTTTAAGCTAGATTAGGGCTCTCGGCTTGAAGTTTGTTCTGGATTCTCTGACTTTAGGGTTATGATGCCACTCTATTATTCATCCAGCAGTTCTTGCCAAATGTGTGACATGACTAAAAGAGGGCTTTTACAGGAATAGTTTTGTTCACTATCCGTTGGTGGAACCCACAAACATTTGCTGCCATGCATCCAGAAGGAAGAGCAGCAAGAGTCACATGGCCATATGTGGAGGACAAATCTTATCTGTGGACATGGCTATTTGTTGTTCCTCTAGCTGCTTACACCTTGTGGCAACTGATGTATTTCCTCATAGTTAATGTGCTGCGTCGACAAAGGCTGTTAAGGGATCCTGAAGTCATGACATCATACAGGTATGTCTTTTTGTATTTCGTGGTGGGTTATGCTGAATACCTATGAGTGGAACAATATGTATGCTCAGTGGTGCTTGTTGACCACCGGTGGAGACGCAGTCTATAAAATGGACCAAAACTGAGCCATAAGGAATTAAGGACTACTTGGTTCAGATAATTTGCCTGTTACCAATTGTAGCTTGAATTCCTCCCATCTTCTTTACTTCCTCTAAGTGTCTACTTACCCTTGCGTATTCTCCCATGTGAGAGAACCCGGTAATTTATCTTTATCAATATTGGCAGGGAACTGTCAAAGAAAGCACAGAAAGCAAACAACATCTGGTGGAGACTGAGCGGATTGCTTGGTGACAAGAATCGTCCGTTGATGTACATACTGCTTCAGGCACTGTTCACAGTGGCGACATTGGCTTTCACTGTACCCATATTCCTTTCATACCGACTGCATGGGATCTTCCAAGTACTAAAGGTGTGTGCTGCAACATGGAACGGTGGAAGCTTCATCCTGGAGGTGATGCCCAGACAAGTTGTCCAGAAGGAGAAGAAGAGACTTGAGATGAAGCCCATTGAACAGGCAAACTTGAAGGAGCACATGGATGATCCTTCAGGTAACCACCAGCATGCATCCGAAGAGCCAAGTCAGTGAGGAAACTGATTTGGGGCGCAAGATTAGATTTTCTGGTTACTGGTACTATCGTGTGACCTTGTTCCTTCTGTAAGAAAAGTTGCTATCGATGAATGTTCTGTTGGCTTGGGACATTTCAGGGCTGTTTATGGTGGGATCGCTAGTTAGGGTGTGTGGGCATGTTTGACATAGCAAAGGGTGGTGGTTCAAATGCTATCAGCGCATTTTATGCCAACTTTGTCTCTAGGGTTTTCAATGTGTGTTGAGTGTGCTGAGATAGTTTTTTTTTTCCTTTTTAAAGAGAGCTTTGGCATTAGTGGTTAGACATGGTTATGCAGTGCAGCCTGATCATCTGGGTTCAATTCCTAGAATTGATGTGTCATTCCCGCATTTTATTCCTTAAGGACCAAGCTTCGTGCATCATGAGATCACTCAAGATAAAAATCTTGGTACTCATGAAAAGAAAAAGAAACTAAGGACTTGGTTTCATGTATGGCGGGACAACACATCAACATAAAATCATGTTACTGCCGTCAGCTCGCAGCCAGCCTCGCGCGAATGTTTTGTTCCCTATGGGACAAGGGAAACCAGCGAACAATAGGTCCTCCTCCCCTCGCATGTTTCAGCGCGACCTCATTTCTCCCAGAAATGCCTTAACGGGCCAAAAAAAAGCAAATTTCATCTTGAGCCTGGATGTTTCTACAAGACAAATTGTCGTGCTCAACCAAAAAAGAAAAAGAAAAATACACAATTAAAAACTGCCACCTCTTTAGATAAAAATGTCATGAACAAAAAATACACATACATTTATAAAATTTCATGCTCTGAAAAATGTGAAAATTGTCATGCTACTTTATAAAACTGCATTCTTCTAGATAATCTTTTTATCTGGATAATCCCCAATAAAAATTTCCATGCCATTAAAAATAAAAAAACCATCCTCCCAACACTAAAAATGCCATCCTCTCAATGATAAAGTGCCATCCTCTCAATGATAAAATGCCATCCTATTATTAATAAAAACGCATGTGCTTAGTAATAAAATTTGTCATGCATTAAAAATGAAAATGTCAACCTCTCAAAATAATAAAAATGCCATCCCATTATTAATAAAGATGCTAGGCGATTAATAGTTAAAGTGCCATGCCATTGAGAAAAAACGACTTCCTCTCAATAATAATATTGACATCCTATTATTAATAAAAATGCCATGTGAAAAAAAAACTTGACTTGAGAACATTATAAAAAATATTTAAATTCGCCATGTGCAAAGTTTCACAAAAAATATAAAAACTGCCATGTTAAATTCTTTTAGAAAAAATGCCATGCACCTAAGCAAAAAAGAACATAATTTGTCATCTTGTAAAAAAAGGCGAAAAAAGGAGGGAGCAGAATTCAAACTATGGTCTCCTAGTGTGGTGTGCGGGTAGTGTTTTGACTAGTACAGTGTTCGCTGACTTTTCTATTCACAGCGAACGAGTTAATAAATCTGACGTGTCTCATGTCCGTGTGCCAAGATTCGTGCAATGGATCTGATGGGAGAGAGCACTTTCGTCAGGATGGGCCCCCTGACAAACGTTCACCGGTTAGCTTTTCCCTACATAAAATTGTTGCGTGCCTTCCTAGTTGGTACAAAGTCTAGGAGAAATGAATTTCTCTTCCAAACTTTACGGCATGTTGAAAGTGCAACTAATCTCTGGGTGGTTTTGGTAATTCTTAACAATATATAGCTAATTAAACTAATGCTCTTGCATTTTAGAAAGTTCAATGATTGGCATGAAATGGACTAGAGATGTGGAGCCCTCAAAATGCTAAGGACACATATTGGCAACAAGCTCAAGACTCTACATTTTTATTTAAGTGATCCAAGATCACATTGAGTCCATAGGAAAGCCAATACTATTAAAAGGGGATGAGGTGTTGCTTAATGGCTTACTTGCTCAAAATGCTTAGTGATATGCTCCAAAACCCTCAACCACTTTCTCATTTCCACATATGTCCTAAACCTAAAGTCAAACTCGGCCCCACCAATTTGATATATCTGGCGCCACCGAGTTCATTTGACATAGCCACTGCCACAAACCCTAATCAGTTCGGTTTCACCGATAGGGATCTTGGTCCCACCGAGTCAGCAATGCAAATTCACTCTTTCTTTTTTGTAACACCGAAGTGAGCGAATCGGTCCCACCGAGTTTGCCTGATCAACTCTCTATGTGCCTACTACTGAAATCGGTCTCACCGAGTTCATGTGATCGGTCACACTGAGATTACGTTATGCTCTAACCCTAGCACATCGGTCCAACCGAGTTGATTGTATCGGTCCCACCGAAAAGCCTAACATTCATTTTTTGACCTGAATCGGTTTGATCGAGTTTTACCATTCGGTCTCACCGAGTTTGGGAATCTGTGTGTAAAGAACCACCTACTCATGTGTTGAGACCAAGATATTCCATTCCAACCACAAGAATCTTGATCTCTAGCCTCCCCTAGTTGCTTTTCACTCAAATCATCTTTTCATCATAGCCAAATCTGTGAGAGAGAGTTGAGTGTTGGCGAGACTATCATTTGGAGCACAAGAGCAAGGAGTTCATCATCAACACACCATCTATTACCTTTTGGAGAGTGGTGTTTCCTAGATTGGTTAGGTGTCACTTGGGAGCCTCCGTCAAGATTGTGGAGTTGAACCAAGGAGTTTGTAAGGGCAAGGAGATCGCCTACTTCATGAAGATCTACCCTAGTGAGGCAAGTCCTTCATAGGCGATGGCCATGGTGGGATAGACAAGGTTGCTTCTTCGTGAACCCTTCGTGGGTGGAGCCCTCCGTGGACTCGCGCAACCGTTACCCTTCGTGGGTTGAAGTCTGCATAAACGTGGACGTACGATAGCACCACCTATCATAACCAGGCCAAAAATCTCCATGTCAACATTGCGTTTGCTCCCTCCAAACTCCTCCCATTTACTTTCTTGCAAGTTGCATGCTTTACTTTCCGCTGCTCATATACTCTTTGCATGCTTGCTTGAATTGTATTATGATTGCTTGACTTGTGCTAAGTTGCTAAAATCTGCCAAGAATGAAAATTGGGAAAAGGTTAAGTTTTTATTTGGCCAAGTAGTCTAATCACCCCCCTTTAGACATACTTTCAATCCTACAAGTGGTATCAAAGCTTTGGTCTCCATTTTCTTTGATTTTCATAGATTTGGTGATCATAGCCTTGGTTTCACAACCTAGGAGAGTATGGCGTCTAGCGAGGGAAATTACCACCGTAGAGGTCCTTACTTTGATGGTACTAATTTTGCTAGTTGGAAACATAAGATGAAAATGCATATTCTGGGACATAACCCCGTCGTTTGGGCTATTGTGTGTGTTGGTTTAGAAAGTGAATTCTTCGATGAGAGAGAACCGAATCGTGAAGCTACCGCGGAAGAATTGAAGATGTTGCAATAAAATGCTCAAGCTTGCGATATCCTCTTCAACGGATTGTGCCCCGAAGAATTCAACAAAATCAGCCGTCTTGAGAATGCAAAGAAAATTTGGGATACTTTAATTTATATGCACGAAGGTATCGACTCCGTCAAGGAATCCAAGTTGGATGTGCTTCAAAGCCAACTTGACAAGTTCAAAATGAAGGATGGTGAAGGTGTCGCTGAAATGTACTCTAGGCTTGCTCTCATCACAAATGAGATTGTCGGCTTAGGAAGTGAAGAGATGACCGACAAATTCATCATCAAAAAGATCTTGAGAGCCTTGGATGGAAAATATGATACTGTGTGCACTTTGATCCAAATGATGCCAAACAACAAAGATCTCAAGCCAACCGAAGTCATTGGAAGAATCGTTGCTCATGAGATGTCACTCAAGGATAATGAAGAGCTTCACAACAAGTCTAGTGGTGCTTACAAAGCCTCATGTGATACTCCTACATCATCAAATGAGAGACAAGCCTTCAATGAAGAATTGAGCTTAATGGTGAAGAACTTCAACAGATTCTACAAGAGTAGAAGCAAGGAAAGAAGTTCCAAGTCAAGGTCCTACAATGACAAAAGATCTTCTAGTCATGAGTGAAATTGCTACAATTGTGGAAGACCTAGACACTACTCCAATGAGTTTACAACTCCCTACAAAAGAAGAGAAGACTCACCTAAAAGGAGAAGCAAAAGGGAAGAATCACCTCCAAGAGAGAGAAGGAGCAGAGATGATCGCTATGAACGAAGAACCTCTCGAAGTAGCAAGGATTCGGAAAGAAAGGAAAAATCATCAAGGATCCACACAAAATGAATACATCAAGCTCATGTTGGTGAATGGGTATCCGACTCCGACTTCGATCACCACTCTGAGAGAAGTTATCACTCCGACTCCGAATATACTCAATATGAAGGTGTTGCCGGTCTAGCACTTGTCAACCAACTCCTATGACATATTTGATTCACCAAATGAAGGATTTAGGAGATGCTTCATGGCTAAAGGCCCCAAGGTAACACACCCCGAGTATGTTGATTTCAATAGTGATGAAGATGACTTGCTAGGTGATGATGATTTACTTGTTGACAACTCTAGTGATGAATATTATGATGAAAATGCTATTAATCATGCTAATCAAGATGAAACGAATGACAATGATAAGAAGGAGATTGAGCGTTTGACTAAAGAACGAAACATTAAGTTAGCTCATGAAACTACTTTCAAAGATCATCGAGAACTTTTAAAAACTCATGAGAAGCTACGCTTCGAGAAGCTCAATCTTGAGCAACAACATGGGTTCTTAAAGGCCATCAATGATGATCTTCGGGATAAAAGTTCTTCTTACATTGCCAAGCGTTTACTCTTGTCTACTTACATGCCACAAGTAAAATCTAGCAACAAGAACAAGAAAGATTCTTCTTCTAGTAGTAACAATAATCATGCTAAATCCAATATTGTTGCTTCTAGTAGTTCTCTTGATTCCACTAATGATTCTCTTAGCCAAGTTACACTTGAGCAAGAAAATAGCTTATTTAAGGGTATTATAGAGAAAGGTGTTTACAAGAGCCTTGCCGAAAGTAAGCAATTTGAGGAAATTGTACGCAAGAAAGGAAGGCACCGGAAGAATCAAGGTGCTGGTTTTGAACAAAATTTCAATGCCAATGGAGTTGAGTGGGAAGAAGATCAATACCCCAAGATGAAGTTAGTTCCTCAACAAGAGAAGTATGATCCTACTTCATTCAAGGGAACACAAGCTCAAGATGATCTTCCACCACAAGACCACAAGCTAAAAGGCAAGGACAAGCCTCAAGAGGAGATTGATGCATTTGAAGATGCTCCAAAGGCCTTGGTCAAGTGGGTTCCCAAGACTACATCAAGTTTTAGTTCATCAAGTACATCTACAACCCCAAGGATTCCCATCAAGATGGTGTGGATCCCGAAGAAGAAGAACTAGAGAGTTATTAAGGGTGACTCCGCCAACATACTTCACTCATATTCATTTTGGCAAGAAGAAGTGCAAACAACTTCCACATCTAGCACTAGTTCAAGGAGTCACAAACCCTCTTGTTGGTAAGACAAGGGACAAGGTAACCTAATGTTTTTATGGACATCATCATGTGTGTGCTTCACTCTATGTCTATGGATATCCTTGTTTTTTCCTTGTGGGACTAACCCATGTAGGTATTGAAAGTGCAACTCACTCCAATGGATTGCTCCAAATGATCTACATCAACAATGAGCATCCACTTCTTCAACATCTACATGAAGTCATCACCGACAAAACCCAAGGTTAGTTCATCCCTCTTAGGGGGGATATCACATCTAGGGGGAGCTTTACTCTAATAATTGAGCTAAAGCAACTCTAATGGTGTGGACACAACAATGCTTTATGTAAAAGTGGTAACCCCACTTGTCCTTAAACGATGAATATGACCTATGATCAAATGTTCTTATTTGACTCCTAAGTCAATATACTCATATATAGATGACCTAGTCATCACCAATTGCTTGATATATGCTAGAGTGTTTGTGCATGATTTGCCACATATTTCATTTTCCATTTTATTGTGTGAGCATGTTCGTTCCATACTTTTCTCATTTGAGGACATCCATTTGTTGCTTTGATTGTTTGGATTTTCTTCTTTTGCCAAATGGATGGACAAGAATGCCTAAGAACTCCCTGAAGGAAATATGCCCTAGAGGCAATAATAAAGTTGTTATTTATATTTCCTTATATCATGATAAATGTTTATTATTCATGCTAGAATTGTATTAACCGGAAACTTAGTATATGTGTGAATACATAGACAAAACATAGTGTCCCTAGTATGCCTCTACTTGACTAGCTCATTAATCAAAGATGGTTATGTTTCCTAACCATAGACATGTGTTGTCATTTGATAAACGGGATCACATCATTAGGAGAATGATGTGATGTACAAGACCCATCCGTTAGCTTAGCATTATGATCGTTACAGTTTCATTGCTACTGCTTTCTTCATGACTTATACATGTTCCTCAGACTATGAGATTATGCAACTCCCGGATACCGGAGGAACACATTGTGTGCTATCAAACATCACAACATAACTGGGTGATTATAAAGATTCTCTACAGGTGTCTCCGAAGATGTTTGTTGGGTTGGCATAGATCGAAGGATTTGTCACTCCGTGTTTCAGAGAGGTATCTCTGGGCCCTCTCGGTAATGCTCATCACTATAAGCCTTGCAAGCAATGTGACTAATGAGTTAGTTGCGGGATGAAGCATTACGGAACGAGTAAAGAGACTTGCCAGTAACAATATTGAACTAGGTATGATGATACCGACAATCGAATCTTGGGCAAGTAACATACCGACGACAAAGGGAACAACGTATGTTATTATGCGGTTTGGCCGATAAAGATCTTTGTAGAATATGTAGGAGCCAATATGAGAATCTAGGTTCCGCTATTGGTTATTGATCTGAGATGTGTCTCGATCATGTCTACATAGTTCTCGAACCCATAGGGTCCGCACGCTTAACGTTCAATGACGATTTGTATTATGAGTTATGTGTTTTTGATGACCGACATTTGTTCGGAGTTCCGGATGAGATCATGGATGTGACGAGGAGTCTCGAAATGGTTGAGAAATAAAGATTGATATATTGGAAGACTATGTTTGGACACCAGAAAGGTTTCGGAAGGGTTCGGGCATTTTTCGGGGAACCAAGGGGTTACCGGAACCCCCCGGGGAAGTTATGGGCCTAGATGGGCCATAAGGGAGTAGGAGAGGGAAGGCCACAAGGTGGCACGCCCCCCTCTCCTTTGCAGTCCGAATTGTACTAGGGAGAGGGGGCGCACCCCCTCTTTCCTTCCCCTCTCCCTCTGCTTCCCTCCTTCCCCCTATGTTTGGAGTCCTAGTAGGACTCCCCCCTTGGCCGACCTCCTCCTCCCTCCTTTATATACGGGGGCAGGGGGGCACCACAAAGCACAACACCAAGTTCTCTTAACCGTGTGCGGTGCCTCCCTCCATAGTTACACACCTCTGTCATATCGTCGTAGTGCTTAGGCGAAGCCCTACGCCAGTAACATCATCAACACCGTCACCACGCCGTCGTGCTGATGGAACTCTCTCTCGTCCTCAACTGAATCAAGAGCTCGAGGGACATCATCAGGTTGAACGTGTGCTGAACGCGGAGGTGCCGTACGTTCGGTGCTTGGATCGGTTGGATCGTGAAGACGTTCGACTACATGTCTACATCAACCGCGTTAAATAAACACTTTTGCTTTCGGTCTACAAGGGTACGTGGACACACTCTCCCCTCTCGCTGCTATGCATCTCCTAGATAGATCTTGCATGATCGTAGGAATTTTTTTGAAATTACCACGTTCCCCAACAGTGGTATTAGAGCCAGGTCTATGCATAGATGTTTTATGCACGAGTAGAACATAAAATGTTGTGGGCGATAATAGTCATACTGCTTACCACCAACATCTTACTTTGATTCGGTGCTATTGTTGGATGAAGCGGCTTGGACCGACATTACATGACTGCGTTCATGAGACTGGTTCTACCGACATGCTTTTGCACATAGGTGGCTGGCGGGTGTCTGTTTCTCCAACTTTAGTTGAATCGAGTTTGACTATGACCGGTCCTTGTTGAAGGTTAAAACAACACACTTGATGAAAAATCGTTGTGGTTTTGATGCGTAGGTAAGAACGGTTCTTGCTAGAAGCCCGTAGCAGCCACGTAAAACTTGCAACAACAAAGTAGAGGACGTCTAACTTGTTTTTGTAGGGCTTGTTATGATGTGATATGGTCAAGGCATGATGAGATATAAATTGTTGTATGATATGATCATGTTTTCTAACAAAGTTATCGGCAACTGGTAGGAGCCGTGTGATTGTCGCTTTATTATATGAAATGCAATCGCCATGTAATTGCTTTACTTTATCACTAAGCGGTAGTGATAGTCGTAGTAGCAATAGTTGGCGAGACAACAACAATGCTACAATGGAGATCAAGGTGTCAAGCCGGTGACGGTGGAGATCATGACAATGCTTCGGTGATGGAGATCCATAGCACAAGATGATGATGGCCATATCATGTCACATATTTTGATTGCATGTGATGTTTATCTTTTATGCATCTTATTTTGCTTAGTACAACGGTAGCATTATAAGATGATCCCTTACTAAATTTCAAGGTATAAGTGTTCTCCCTGAGTATGCACCGTTGCTACAGTTTGTCGTGTCGAGACACCATGTGATGATCGGGTGTGATAAGCTCTACGTTCACATACAACGGGTGCAAGCCAGTTTTGCACATGCCAAATACTCGGGTTAAACTTGACGAGCCTAACATATGCAGATATGGCCTCGGAACATTGAGACCGAAAGTTCGAGCGTGAATCATATAGTAGATATGATCAACATAGTGATGCTTACATTGAAAACTACTCCATCTCACGTGATGATCGGACATGGTTTAGTTGATTTGGATCACGTGATCATTTAGATGACTAGAGGGATGTCTATATAAGTGTGAGTTCTTAAGTAATATGATTAATTAAACTTTAAGTTCTCATGAACTTAGTCCTAATAGTTTTTGCATATCTATGTTGTTGTAGATCAATGGCCCATGCTATCGTTCCTTCGAATTTTAATGTGTTCCTAGAGAAAGCTAAGTTGAAAGATGATGGTAGCAATTACACGGAGTGGTTCCGTAACTTGAGGATTATCCTCATTGCTGCACAAAAGAATTACGTCCTGGAAGCACCGCTAGGTGTACCACCTGTGCCAGCAACTGCATACATTGTGAATTCCTGGCAGACGCGTGTTGATGACTACTCGATAGTTCAGTGTGCCATGCTTTACGGCTTAGAATCGGGACTTCAAAGACATTTTGAACGTCATGGAGCATATGAGATGTTCCAAGAGTTGAAGTTAATATTTCAAGTAAATGCCCGAGTTGAAATATATGAAGTCTCCAACAATTTCTACAACTGCAAAATGGAGGATAATAGTTCTGTCAGTGAACACATACTTAGAATGTCTGGGTACCATAACCACTTGACTTAGCTGGGAGTTAATCTTCCTGATGATAGTGTCATTGACAGAGTTCTTCAATCACTGCCACCAAGCTATAAAGGCTTCGTGATGAACTATAATATGCAAGGGATGACAAAAATGATTCCCGAGCTCTTCGCAATGCTAAAGGCTGCGGAGGTAGAAATCAAGAAGGAGCATCAAGTGTTGATGGTCAACAAGACCACTAGTTTCAAGAAAAAGGGCAAAGGGAAGAAGGGGAACTTCAAGAAGAATAGCAAGCAAGTTGCTACTCCCGAGAAGAAGCCCAAGTCTGGACCTAAGCCTGAAACTGAGTGCTTCTACTGCAAAGGGACTGGTCACTGGAAGCGGAACTTCCCCAAGTATTTCACGGATAAGAAGGATGACAAAGTGAAAGGTATATTTGATGTTATTGATGTGTACCTTACTAATGCTCGTAGTAGCGTCTGGGTATTTGATACTAGTTCTGTTTCTCATATTTGCAACTCGAAACAGGGGCTACAGATTAAATAAAGATTGGCTAAGGACGAGGTGACGATGCGTGTCGGGAATGGTTCCAAGGTCGATGTGATCGTTGTCGGCATGCTACATCTACATCTACCTTCAGGATTAGTTTTAGACCTGAATAATTGTTATTTGGTGCCAGCGTTGAGCATGAACATTATATCTGGATCTTGTTTGATGCGAGACGATTATTCATTTAAATCAGAGAATAATGGTTGTTCTATTTATATGAGTAATATCTTTTATGATCATGCACCCTTGTTGAGTGGTCTATTTTTATTGAATCTCGACCGTGGAGATACACATGTTCATAATATTGAAGCCAAAGGATGCAAAGTTGATAATGATAGTGCAACTTATTTGTGGCACTGCCATTTGGGTAATATTGGTGTAAAGCGCATGAAGAAACTCCATACTGATGGCTTTTGGAATCACTTGATTATGAATCACTTGGTGCTTGCGAACCATGCCTCATGGGCAAGATGACTAAAACTCGGTTCTCTGGAACAATGGAACGAGCTACTGACTTATTGGAAATAATACATACCGATGTATGCGGTCCAATGATTGTTGAGGCTCGTGGTGGGTATCGTTATTTTCTTACCTTCACAGATGATTTGAGCAGATATGGGTATATCTACTTAATGAAGCATAAGTCTGAAACATTTGAAAAGTTCAAAGAACTTCAGAGTGAAGTGAAAAATCATCATAACAAGAAAATAAAGTTTCTACGATCTGATCGTGGAGGTGAATATTTGAGTTACGAGTTTGGTCTTCATTTGAAACAATGTGGAATAGTTTCACAACTTACACCACCTGGAACACCACAGTAAAATGGTGTGTCCAAACGTCGTAACCGTACTTTATGGGATATGGTGCGATCTATGATGTCTCTTACTGATTTACCACTATCGTTTTGGGGTTATGCTTTAGAGATGGTTGCATTCACTTTAAATAGGGCACCATCAAAATCCATTGAGACGACGCCTTATGAACTGTGGTTTGGCAAGAAACCAATGTTGTCGTTTCTTAAAGTTTGGGGCTGCGATGCTTATGTGAAAAAGCTACAACCTGATAAGCTCGAACCCAAATAGGAGAAGTGCGTCTTCATAGGATACCCAAAGTAAACTGTTTGGTACACCTCTAAGAATGGATCCTTTCTAGAGAAGGAGTTTCTCTCGAAAGAAGTGAGTGGGAGGAAAGTAGAGCTTGATGAGGTAATTGTACCTTCTCCCGAATTGGAAAGTAGTTCATCACAGAAATTGGTTCCAGTGATTCCTACACCAATTAGTGAGGAAGCTAATGATGATGATCATGAAACTTCAGGTCAAGTTACTACCGAACCTCGTAGGTCAACCAGAGTACGGTCCGCACCAGAGTGGTATGGTAATCCTGTTCTGGAAGTCATGTTACTAGACCATGATGAACCTATGAACTATGAGGAAGTGATGATGAGCCCAGATTCCGCAAAATGGCTTGAGGCCATGAAATCTTAGATGGGATCCATGTATGAGAACAAAGTGTGGACTTTGGTGGACTTCCCCGATGATCGGCAAGCCATAGAAAATAAATTGATCTTCAAGAAGAAGACTAACGCTGACGGTAATGTTACTGTCTACAAAGCTCGACCTGTTGCGAAAGGTTTTCTACAAGTTCAAGGAGTTGACTACGATGAGACTTTCTCACCCGTAGCGATGCTTAAGTCTGTCTGAATCATGTTAGCGATTGCCGCATTTTATGATTATGAAATTTGGCAGATGGATGTCAAAATTGCATTCCTTAATGGATTTCTGGAAGAAGAGTTGTATATGATGCAACCAGAAGGTTTTGTCGATCCAAAGGGTGCTAACAAAGTGTGCAAGCTCCAGTGATCCATTTATGGACTGGTGCAAGCCTCTCGGAGTTGGAATAAACGCTTTGATAGTGTGATCAAAGCATATGGTTTTATACAGACTTTTGGAGAAGCCTGTATTTACCAGAAAGTGAGTGGGAGATCTATAACATTTCTTATATTATATGTGGATCACATATTGTTGATTGGAAATGATATAGAATTTCTGGATAGCATAAAGGGATACTTGAATAAGAGTTTTTCAATCGAAGATCTCGGTGAAGTTGCTTACATATTGGGCATCAAAATCTATAGAGATAGATCAAGACGCTTAAGTGGACTTTCACAAAGCACATACCTTGATAAAGTTATAAAGAAGTTCAAAATGGATCAGTCAAAGAAAGGGTTCTTGCCTGTGTTACAAGGTGTGAAGTTGAGTCAGACTCAATGCCCGACCACTGCAGAAGATAGAGAGAAAATGAAAGTCATTCCCTATGTTTTAGCCATAGGTTCTATCATGTATGCAATGATGTGTACCAGACCTGATGTGTGCCTTGCTATAAGTATAGCAGGGAGGTACCAAAGTAATCCCGGAATGGAGCACTAGACAACAGTCAAGACCATCCTGAAATACCTGAAAAGGACTAAGGATATGTTTCTCGTTTATGGAGGTGACAAAGAGCTCGTTGTAAATGGTTATGTTGATGCAAGCTTTGACACTGATCCGGATGACTCTAAGTCACAATCCGAATACATATTTATATAGAATGGTGGAGCTGACGGTTGGTGCAGTTCCAAGTAAAGTGTCGTGGTGGGATCTACGTGTGAAGCAGAGTACATAGCTGCTTCGGAAGCAGCAAATGAAGGAGTCTGGATGAAGGAGTTCATATCCGATCTAGGTGTCATACGTAGTGCGTCGGGTCTAATGAAAATCTTTTGTGACAATACTGGTTTAATTGCCTTGGCAAAGGAATCCAGATTTCACAAGAGAACCAAGCACATCAAGAGACACTTCAATTCCATCCGCCATCAAGTGTCGGAGGGAGACATAGAGATTTGCAAAATACATACGGATCTGAATGTTGCAGACCCGTTGACTAAGCCTCTTCCATGAGCAAAACATGATCAACACCAAGACTCCATGGGTGTTAGAATTATTACTTTGTAATCTAGATTATTGACTCTAGTGCAAGTGGGAGACTGAAGGAAATATGCCCTAGAGGCAATAATAAAGTTGTTATTTATATTTCCTTATATCATGATAAATATTTATTATTCATGCTAGAATTGTATTAACCGGAAACTTAGTACATGTGTGAATACATGGACAAAACATAGTGTCCCTAGTATGCCTCTACTTGACTAGCTCGTTAATCAAAGATGGTTATGTTTCCTAACCATAGACATGTATTGTCATTTGATAATCAAGATCACATCATTAGGAGAATGATGTGATGACAAGACTCATCCATTAGCTAAGCATTATGATCATTACAGAGTCATTGCTACTGCTTTCTTCATGACTTACACATGTTCCTCAGACTATGATATTATGCATCTCCCGAATACCGGAGGAACACCCTATGCGCTTGTTGGGAACGCAATAATTTCAAAAATATTCCTGCGATCACGCAAGATCTATCTGGGTGATGCATAGCAAGGAGAGGGGAGAGTGTGTCCACGTACCCTCGTAGACCGAAAGTGGAAGCATTTAGTTAACGCGGTTGATGTAGTCGAACGTCTTCGCGATCCAACCGATCCAAGCATCGAACATACGGTACCTCCATGTTCAGCACACGTTCAACTCAATGAAATTCCTCGTACTCTTGATCCAGTTGAGGCCGAGGGATAGTTTGTCAGCACGACGGCGTGGCGATGGTGATGATGAAGTTATCGACGCAGGGCTTCGCCTAAGCACTACGACGATATGACTGAAGTGTGTAACTGTGGAGGAGGGCACCGCACACGGCTAAAAGATCAACTTGTGTGTCTATGGGGTGCCCCCTGGCCACATATATAAAGGAGGGGAGGGAAGAGGTGGCTGTCCCTAGGGGGGTGCGTCAGGTGTGGGGAGTCCTACTAGGACTCCCCAGTCCAAGTAGGATTCCCCTCCTCTTTCCTATTCCTAGTAGGAGAAGTAGGGAAGGAGGAAGAGGGGAGAAGGAAGGAGGGGGGCGCCGCCCCCTCCTAGTCCAATTCGGACCAGCCCATGGGGGAGGGGGGCGCGGCCACCCCTTGAGGCCCTTCTCTCCTTTCCCGTATGGCCCATTAACACCCATTACTTCCCCCGACGAATTCCCGTAACTCTCCGATACATCAAAAAATACCCGAATCACTCGGAACCTTTCCGATGTCCGAATATAGCCTTCCAATATATCGATATTTACATATCAACCATTTCGAGACTCCTCGTCACGTCCGTGATCTCATCCGGGACTACGAACAAACTTCGGTCATCAAATCACATAACTCATAATACAAATCGTCATCTAACGTTAAGCGTGCAGACCCTACGGGTTCGAGAACTATGTAGACATGACCGAGACACATCACCGGTCAATAACCAATAGCCGAACCTGGATGCTCATATTGTCTACAACATATTATACGAAGATCTTTATCGGTCAAACCGCATAACAACATATGTTGTTCCCTTTGTCATCGGTATATTACTTGCCCGAGATTCGATCGTTGGTATCATCATACCTAGTTCAATCTCATTACCGGCAAGTCTCTTTACTCGTTCCATAATACTTCATCCCGCAACTAACTCATTAGTCACAATACTTGCAAGCCTTATAGTGATTAGTATTAACGAGAGGGCCCAGAGATACCTCTCCGATACACGAAGTGACAAATCCTAATCTCGATCTACGCCAACCCAACAAACACCTTCGGAGACACCTGTAGAGCATCTTTATAATCACCTAGTTACGTTGTGACGTTTGATAGCACACAAGGTGTTCCTACGGTATTCGGGGGTTGCATAATCTCATAGTCTGAGGAACGTGTATAAGTCATGAAGAAAGTAGTAGCAATGAAACTGTAACAATGATAAAGCTAAGCTACCGGATGGGTCTTGTCCATCACATCATTCTCCTAATGATGTGATCCCATTTATCAAATGACAACACATGTCTATGGTCGGGAAACATAACCATCTTTGAATAACGAGCTAGTCAAGTAGAGGCATACTAGGGATACTCTGTTTTGTCTATGTATTCACACATGTACTAAGTTTCCGGTTAATACAATTCTAGCATGAATAATAAACATTTATCATGATATAAGGAAATAAATAATAACTTTATTATTGCCTCTAGGGCATATTTCATTCAGTCTCCCACTTGCACTAGAGTCAATAATCTAGTTCACATCGCCATGTGATTTAACACCAACAGTTCACATATGTATGTGATTAACACCCATAGTTCACATCGCCATGTGACCAACACCCAAAGGGTTTACTAGAATCAATAATCTAGTTCACATTGCTATGTGATTAACACCCAAAGAGTACTAAGGTGTGATCATGCTTTGCTTGTGAGAGAAGTTTAGTCAACGGGTTTGTCACATTCAGAGTCGTATGTATTTTGCAAATATTCTATGTCTATAATGCTCTGCATGGAGCTACTCTAGCTAATTGCTCCCACTTTCTATATGTATCCAGATTGAGACTTAGAGTCTTCTGGATCAGTGTAAAAGCTTGCATCTACATAACTCTTTACGATGAAATCTTTATCACCTCCATAACCGAGAAAAATTTCCTTAGTCATCACTAAGGATAATTTTGACCGTTGTCCAGTGATCTACTCTTAGATTACTATTGTACCCCCTTGCCAAACTCATGGCAAGGTACATAATAGGTCTGGTACACAGCACAACATACTTTATAGAACCTATGACTGTGGCATAGGGAATGACTTTCATTCTCTTTGTATCTTCTGCCATGGTCGGGCTTTGGGTCTTACTCAACTTTACACCTTGTAATATAGACAAGAACTCCATCTTTGACTGATCCATTTGAAATCTTTCAAAAACTTGTCAAGGTATTCACTCATTGAAAAGTCTTACCAAGCATCTTGATCTATCTCTATATATCTTGATGCCCAATATGTAAGCAGCTTCACTGAGGTCTTTCATTGAAAAATCTTATTCAAGTATCCCTTTATGCTATCTAGAAATTCTATATCATTTCCAATCAACAATATGTCATCCACATATAATATTAGAAATGCTACAGAGCTCCCACTCACTTTCTTGTAAATACAGGCTTCTCCAAAAGTCTATATAAACCATATGCTTTGACCACACTATCAAAGCGTTTATTCCAACTCCGAGAGGCTTGCACCAGTCCATAAATGGATCGCTGGAGCTTGCACACTTTGTTAGCGCCCTTTGGATCGACAAAAACATCTGGTTGCATCATATACAACTCTTCTTCCAGAAATCCATTCAGGAATGCAGTTTTGACATCCATCTGCCAAATTTCATAATCATAAAATGCAACAATTGCTAACATGATTCGGACAGACTTAAGCATCGCTACGGGTGAGAAAGTCTCATCGTAATCAACTCCTTGAACTTGTTGAAAACCTTTTGTGACAAGTCGAGCTTTGTAGATAGTAACACTACTATCAGCGTATGTCTTCCTCTTGAAGATCTATTTATTCTTAATGACTTGCCGATCATCAGGCAAGTCCACCAAAGTCCATACTTTGTCCTCATATATGGATCCGATCTCAGATTTCATGGCCTCAAGCCATTTCGTGGAATCTGGGCTCATCATCGCTTCATCATAGTTCATAGGTTCATCATGGTCTAGTAACATGACTTACAAAATAGGATTACCGTACCACTCTCATGCGGATCGTACTCTGGTTCACCTGCGAGGTTTGGTAGTAACTTGATCTGAAGTTTCATGATCATCATCATTAGCTTCCTCACTAATTGGTGTAGGAATCACTAGAAGTGATTTCTGTGATGAACTAGTTTCCAATTCGGGAGAAGGTATAATTACCTCATCAAGTTCCACTTTCCTCCCACTCACTTCTTTCGAGAGAAACTCCTTCTCTAGAAAGGATCCATTTTTAGCAATAAAGATTTTGCCTTCAGATCTGTGATAGAAGGTGTACCCAACAATTTCCTTTGGGTATCCTATGAAGACGCACTTCTCCGATTTGGGTTCGAGCTTATCAGGTTGAAGCTTTTTCACATAATCATCGCAGCCCCAAACTTTAAGAAACGACAACTTTGGTTTCTTGCCAAACCACAGTTCATAAGGCGTCGTCTCAACGGATTTTGATGGTTCCCTGTTTAACGTGAATGCAGCTGTCTCTAATGCATAACCCCAAAACGACCATGGTAAATCGGTAAGAGACATCATAGATCGCACCATATCCAATAAAGTGCGGTTATGATGTTCGGACACACCATTACGCTGTGGTGTTCCAGGTGGCGTGAGCTGTGAAACTATTCCACATTGTTTTAAATGAAGGACAAACTCATAACTTAAATATTCTCCTCCACGATCAGATCGTAGAAACTTTATTTTCTTATTACGATGATTCTCCACTTCACTCTGAAAATTCTTTGAACTTTTCAAATGTTTCAGACTTGTGTTTCATGATATACCCATATCTGCTCAAATCATCCGCGAAGGTCAGAAAATAACGATACCCGCCACGAGCATCAACACTCATTGGACCACATACATCGGTATGTATTATTTCCAATAAGTCACTAGCTCATTCCATCTTTTCGGAGAACGGAGTTTTAGTCATCTTGCCCATAAGGCACGGTTCGCAAGCATCAAATGATTCATAATCAAGTGATTCCAAAAGTCCATCAGCATGGAGTTTCTTCATGCTCTTTACACCGATATGACCCAAACGGCAGTGCGACAAATAAGTTGCACTATCATTATCAACTTTCCATCTTTTGGCATCAATACTATGAATATGTGTATTACCATGATCGAGACTCAATAAACCATCAACATTGGGTGTATGACCATAGAAGATTTTATTCATGTAAATAGAATAACAATTATTCGGTGTCTTAAATTAATAATTGTATTGCAATTAACATGATCTAATCATATTCATGCTCAATGCAAACACCAAATAACATTTATTTAGGTTCAACACTAATCCCAAAAGTATAGGGAGTGCTCGATGATGATATATCAATCTTGGAACCACTTCCAACACACATCGTCACTTCATCCTCAACTAGTCTCTATTTATTCTGCAACTCCTGTTTCGAGTTACTAATCCTAGCAAGCAAACAAGTATCAAATACCCAGGGGTTACTATAAACACTAGTAAAGTACACATCAATAACATCTATATGAAATATACCTTTGTTCACTTTGACATCCTTCTTATCCACCAAACATTTGGGGTAACTCCACTTCCAGTGACCATTTCCTTTGCAGTAGAAGCACTTAGTTTCAGGCTTAGGTCCAGCTTTGGGCTTCTTCACGGGAGTGACAACTTGCTTTCCATTCTTCTTGAAGTTCCCTTTCTTTCCATTTGCCCTTTTCTTGAAACTGGTCATCTTTTTAATCATCAACACTTGATGATTTTTCTTGATTTCTACGTTCGTCGATTTCAGCATCACGAAGAGCTCGAGAATCGTTTTTGTCATCCCTTGCATACTATAGTTCATCACGAAGTTCCAGTAACTTGGTGATGGTGACTAGAGAACTTTGTCAATCACTATCTTATCTGGAAGATTAACTCCCATTTGATTCAAGTGATTGTAGTACCCAGACATTCTGAGCACATGCTCACTAGCTGAGCAATTCTCCTCCATCTTTTAGGCGAAGTACTTGTCAGAGGTCTCATACCTCTTGACTCGGGCATGAGTCTGAAATATCAATTTCAACTCTTGGAACATCTCATATGCTCTGTGGTGCTCAAAACGTTTTTGAAGTCCCGGTTCTAAGCCGTAAAGCATGGTGCACTGAAACTATCAAGTAGTCATCATATTTGAGCTAGCCAAACGTTCATGATGTCTGCATCTGCTCCTGCAATAGGTCTGTCACCTAGTGGTGCATTAGGGACATAATTCTTCTGTGCAACAATGAGGATAAAGCTCAGATCACGGACCCAATCCGCATCATTGCTACTATCATCTTTCAACTTACTTTTCTCTAGGAATGCATCAAAAAACATAGGGAAGCTATAACGCGAGATATTGATCTACAACATAATTTGCAAAATACTATCAGGACTAAGTTCATGATAAATTAAAGTTCAATTAATCATATTACTTAAGAACTCCCACTTAGATAGACATCCCTCTAGTCTTCTAAATGACCATGTGATCCAAATCAACTAAACCATGTCCGATCATCACATGAGATGGAGTAGTTTTCAATGGTGAACATCACTACATTGATCATATCTATTATATGATTCACCTTGACCTTTCGGTCTCCAGTGTTCCGAGGCCATATCCGCATATGTTAGGCTCATCAAGTTTAACCCGACTATTCTGTGTGTGCAAAACTAGCTTGCGCCCATTGTATGTGAACGTAGAGCTTATCACTCCCGATCATCAAGTGGTGTCTCGGCACGACGAACTGTAGCAATGGTGCATACTCAAGGAGAACACTTATACCTTGAAATTTAGTAAGGAATCATCTTATAATGCTACCGCCGTACTAGGCAAAATAAGATGCATAAAAGATAAACATCACATGCAATCAAAATATGTGACATGATAGGCCATCATCATCTTGTGCTTATGATCTCCATCACCGAAGTATTGTCATGATCTCCATCGTCACCGGCGCAACACCTTGATATCCATCATAGTGTCGTTGTCATCTCACCAACTGTTGCTTCTACGACTATCGCTACCGCTGTCGGTGTCAAAATTGGCGGATCTCGGGTAGGGGGTCCCGAACTGTGCGTCTAAGGCTAATGGTAACAGGAGGCAGGGAACACAATGTTTACCCAGGTTCGGGCCCTCTCGATGGAGGTAATACCCTACTTCCTGCTTGATTGATCTTGATGATATGAGTATTACAAGAGTTGATCTACCACAAGATCGTAGGGGCTAAACCCTAGGAGCTAGCCTATGATTATGATTGTTCTCCTTCCTACGGACTAAACCCTCCGGTTTATATAGACAGCGGAGGGGGGTAGGGTTACACAGAGTCGGTTATAGAGAAAGGAATCTTCATATCCGAATCGCTAAGCTTGCCTTCCACGCAAAGGAGAGTCCCATCCGGACACGGGACGAAGTCTTCTATCTTGCATATTCATAGTCCAATAGTCTGGCATACGCATATAGTCCGGCTGTCCGAGGACCCCTTAATCCAGGACTCCCTTAGTAGCCCTGAACCAGGCTTCAATGGCGATGAGTCCGGTGCACAGATTGTCTTCGACATTGCAAGGCAGGTTCCCTCTCTGAATACTCCAAAGTAGATCTTGAACATAAGAATTGTGTCCGACTCTGCAAAACAAATTCCACATATCGTAGTTGAGAGTATAATATCCCTCGAGTACAATCTGCTGACAACATATAGCGTGACCTCACGCCACCGTCCGATCTTTATTCTAACCGTTTTTATCCTGCCCCTCTGTATTTCGAGGCATGGTTTCATTGGCACGTCTTGTCAAAGCAAGATCGTGTCCCCTTATCACTGGATTCTCATCAATGCGGGCATGGGTAACCTAACCATGCCATCAGCATGGTGCTTGGGAAATAAGCGAGTTTTAGGGCAAGCGGGGAGGTGCGCGATTTTTACTGCCATTATAAAGGGATAAGGATTCCCCTCTTTCACCCACGCCCTCTTCTTCCTCTGCTCATTCATTCTCGAGCTCCAACGCCCAAGCACTCATCTCTTCCGCCCAAAAAGCACTCCAATCATGTCTGGATCCAGAGCGCAAGGCAAGTGGGTGGCCTCCTCCATCAAGGAGAAGGATATCAAGAAACTCCAGGAGGCCAGATACCTGACCAAGAAGATCGCACACCGTCTCCCGGAGGCAGGACAGATCGTCCCTACTCTGGAACCCCATGAGAGGGTTGTATTCCTCCCTCACTTTGTCCTCTGGCTAGGGTTTCCCCTCCACCCATTTGTTCGCGGCCTTATGTACTATTACGGGATAGATTTCCATGACCTATCCCCCAATTCCTTCCTCAACATCTCGATATTCATCGTCGTGTGCGAGGCCTTCCTCCGCATCCCGCCGCACTTCAGGCTGTGGCTAAAGAATTTCAATGTGAAGCCAAAGGTGGTCGGCGGCGAACATGCCGAGTGCGGAGGAGCCATGGTGAGCAAGATGGCCAACATCAAATGGACATCAGGTAAATTCAATGAGTCTGTCAAAGGTTGGCAACAACAGTGGTTCTATATTACCGAGCCACGGGTGCCAAATGGGCCGCCGCCCCCGAGTTCCGATCCGAAGCGCCACTGCGGTTCATGTCCTGGCCCGAAAAGGGCCTAGAATGGCCTTCGTCCGACGGGCTGACGGCACTCCAAGCACGTATCAAGAGCATGGAGGACAAGAATATCAAACTTGTCGATGTGGTCCAGGTGATGCTAGTTCGTCGGATCCTTCCCTGCCAACGCCAGACTTGCCATCTATGGGAGTTTGATCCGGCCAAGCACCAAACCCTGCTGGAGTTCTTTGGCACGATGCACGAAGACATCTGGAAGGTGCTATTCAAGCCCGGCAAGTCGTGGCCGGACACCGCCAAGGATCGCGGGCACAAAGCATCCCGCCCCGCAAGTTCGGTGAGTCTTTATATATCTTCAAGGTGTATCCTCTATTTGTATATCTTGGGGAAAACACCTAATATTTCCCAAACGATTCTTTCAGGACTGGACGAACAAGGCAGAGCGGATCTACTGTCCGGCTCCGCTGCCTGAAGAACAAGCCGACCCACTTCTAATGAAGATGCTGGTCCCGGCGCCATACAAGGCGCCGAAGAAGAAGGACAAGAAAGAGGCCAAGGAGACCAGGGGCGGGCTCCGTCGCAAGGGTACTTCGGATGTGGTGTCCAAAGACACTGAGGCCCACTCCTCCGCCAAAAAAGACGAGGAAGAGGAGGAGGAAGAAGAGGAAAGCCAGTCCCCCCCCCCCCCCCCCGCGCGAGGGGGAGAAAGAAGAGGACGACCTCCACACGTTTGGAGGCCAAAACGTCTAGGAAGGGGAAAGCCTCCCTTCCTAATGAATCCACCGCAGCCACCGATAGCAGCCCAAAGTGGGAACCCAGGGTCAAGCCCCTGGCCAAATCGTGAGTACAATGAAAACCCGGACACCTTCATATATCCAGTCTCACTTTTGCATAGCATTAATGTATCGAGTCACATATTCTGCAGTCCGGCCGGGTCCGACATCGAGCGATCTTCGTCAGAAGATTCGTTGGACCCAGATGCGTTGGACAGCGAGACCCTTCCAACGGCCTCTACCCCCAAAGGCATGGACAACACTTAGGTGTCATCCCAAAGGGGCCCAAGCCAGGGCGAAGCTCGGGAGACTGTTGAGGTGGCACCAGAGGGCCAAACCTCGGTGACCGAACACATGGAGGAGAATACCCCCATGGATGCTGAAGGCAGGGGCCGTCCTGAATTCGGCCCCCAGCCGGAGACAACTCCGGAGACCAATACGGCTCCGAAGTTAGGCCAGCAACCTTCTTCAATAGAAGGTGATGCGCCCATTCCACCAGCGACCTCAGTCCACCCTGAGGTGCCGGATACTTTATTGGCGGCGCTGCAAAGCGCTTCCATTGTTGAAGAGCACCGTACCCTTATGGGTGCGGTGATTGAGAAGGTTCAGTCCGCCAAAAGCGGGCTGACCGAAGCCTGCACCAGCCTTCTAACAAGCTTTGAGGTAAGTAATGAAGTTAAAAGAATGTCATAATATGGATAGTAGCCCCTGATACACTGTTCGGTGTTTCGAAAAGAAAGCCGGACAGAGGATCAAATATATTTCGTAGGAGACTAATTAGAAAATACCTATGTGAATGATCAGGCGTCTTTATTGACTGCAACCGCTCATACTGCGGAGGTCTCCGGACTGAGGCAGAGATTGGAGCGGGCGAAAAAGGAACTCGGCTAAGTAAAAAAGCAATCGGAGGATAACCAAGGTATGGGATAACTTTTCTTGTATTTAAATACAAGTGAATGGTTATTTTGACTGAAAAAATGTCATGGTATGTAATAGGAGCGGCAACCGAAGTCGAGGCTCTTAAGAAGGCGGTAGCCGAGGCCGAGAAGAAGGCGGCCAAGGAGCAGGCCACTCATGAAAACCACGAGGCCCGGGTCATTGAAGTTCAAGAAGTGCTTCAAGAAGCCATAAAGAAGTGTGAGACCTTGGAGCAGAGTATAAAGGATCAAGAGTCCGAACTCACCAAGCCTCATCAATCCGCACACGATGCCTGGGCTGAAGCCCAAAGCACCTTCCAGGAAATCCAGGAGGCCCGAAAGATCACAATGGGTAAGGCCTTTATTATGTAGAACAAATACGTGAAGGAAAGATTTTGTTTACTGACCCGGATTCAGAGTTCTCTAGGGGCGTTTGCGGATCTGCCGCACAGTGTTTCTGACGCCGAACAATTCTACCGAGCCGAAGAAGGGAGCTCTACGGAGAAGCTGTTCTTGTCGCAATATCTTGCGCCAGAATACCCAGTACCCTTTACTGATCAGCTGAAGCAGCTGGTCGAGCTGCATAGGGCGGCCGAACTAGCCCTCAAGGATTTGATTATCCAGTTATGGCCTGCCGAACCAATTCCCAGCAGCTACTTTGGACTCGTGAAGCGGCTGGTTAGTGCCTGCCCTCGGCTTGACGCCATCAAGCGGTCGGTCTACATTGAAGGTGCACGAATGGCCTTTGCCCGCGCCAAGGTGCATTGGGCGAAGATGGATGCTGTGAAGCTGATGACTGAAGGACCGCCCAAAGGAAAAGAGCACCACAAGCCTGAGCTGTATTATGACAGTGTCCTGGAGGGATCCCGCCTTGTGGCGGAGCAGTGTTCCAAGGATATTATATTCCCGTGAATGTATGCATGTTATCCTATGCTGTAATATGAAACAAGGTCGTTATGTAAAATAACGCTTGTTATTTGAACTATTACCTCCTGTGCAGCCGTTATTTTAAATTAATTCTGAGAGTTGGCTAGTCGTCGGCTTCTGCCCCGACGTAGGGATTACGGGGGTGTTCGGGATAAATCTAAACACTCTTTACTCCAGATTTTTGGTCCTTAAAGGAGGTGTTTAGCGCGATGAACCAGGCAATCGGGCTATAAGGCTTTACCACCCTCACTTAGCCATAGGAGTTTGACAAAAGGAAGGTAGGCGTAGCCCCTAGTGTTCGGAAGACCGACCGTGGGGTATTGTAAAACACCTGATCGGATAAAAACTGATCCGTCGCATGATGCATTAGTTATCGCATAATGCGGAAGAAATCGTTAAAGATTTTGTGACCTCTCGAACAGCTGACCAGCTCTTGCCGCATCATGACAGTCAGTTTTTCGTTTTCTCTACTGAGGTGCTCATCCAGAAGAACTGGGACACAATCGCAGTAGTTCTCCCTTTACTACCCTAACCGATATAGCGGAACGTACGGTAGCAAGCACAGGAGCCAGGCAACCCAACTGTGGACCAAAGACATGATTCGGAGCCAATGCATATAATGTTATAAGTTCGGGGTGCCGAACTTCACTGTAAAAGTATTCGGACTTTCTTGCCGTGTTATGGGGTACAATGGAGCCCCTGGCGAATTAACACGTACCAGAATGTACGGATGCGATTTATAATAAGTAAATAGACAAGGGAGAAAATTATGTGATGAGCTGATGCTGCCAATTAATTTTCATTGTAATTTAATTAATACGTCAAGGCGTATGTGTACAAGTAGTGCCATAAGTAGATAAGGCTATTTAGCATGCCATGACTGAGGGAGTCCTGGATTAGGGGGTCCTCGGACAGCCGGACTATATACTTTGGCCGGACTGTTGGACTATGAGGACACAAGATTGAAGACTTCGTCCCGTGTCCGGGTGGGACTCTCCTTTGCGTGGAAGGCAAGCTTGGAAATCGGATATGTAGATCTCCTTCTATGTAACCGACTCTGTGTAACCCTAGCCCCCTCCGGTGTCTATATAAACCGGAGTGTTTAGTCCGTAGGACGAAAAACAATCATAATCATAGGCTAGCCGGATTATATGCGTATGTCGGACTGTTGGACTATGAAGATGCAAGATAGAAGACTTCGTCCCGTGTCCGGATGGGAATCTCCTTTGCGTAGAAGGCAAGATTGGCGATTCGGATATGAAGATTCCTTTCTCTGTAACCGACTTTGTGTAACCCTAGACCCCTCCGGTGTGTATATAAACCGGAGGGTTTAGTCCGTAGGAAGGAGAACAATCATAATCATAGGCTAGCTCCTAGGGTTTAGCCTCTACGATCTCGTGGTAGATCAACTCTCGTAATACTCATATCATCAAGATCAATCAAGCAGGAAGTAGGGTATTACCTCCATCGAGAGGGCCCGAACCTGGGTAAACATCGTGTCCCCCGCCTCTTGTTACCATTAGCCTTAGACGCACAGTTCGGGACCCCCTACCCGAGATACGCTGGTTTTGACACCGACATTGGTGCTTTCATTGAGAGTTCCACGGTGTCGTCATGATAAGGTTTGATGTCTCCTTCAATCATCTTCAATGATGCGGTCCAGGGTGAGGTTTTCCTCCCTGGACGGATCTTCATATTTGGCGGCGGCGTATTGCAGGCCAACTCGCTTGGCCATCTGGAGCAGATCGATAGCTACGCCCTTGGCCATCAGGTCAGGTTTGTAAGCTTAAAGTACACTACCGACATCCGCGGAGACTTGATCTTCGACGAATTCAAGCCCATGTCAGGTGCGCTGAATAGTCACGACGATCATGACTTAGATCTGCTATCGGACAGTGTTCGGGAGATCACACTTGTGGCTGCCCCGGCCATCAATCCAGAGCAGATCGTGCCATCCAAGGACGGGTGGATGGACCCCGTCACGGAGGCTGCACACCCATCGGCGCTTGAGCCGAACATAGACTTCACATCCAAAGAAATCTTGTCATCGGACCTTTGGACTCGTCTCCGGCCACAGGCTGCGAACCGCGTACGTCCGTGCCTATCAAATCTGATTGGGAACCGATCATGGAGTTTACCTCCGCGGATATCTTTCAGCACTCACCCTTGGGCGACGTGCTAAATTCATTGAGGTCTCTCTCCTTGTTAGGAGACCCTTGGCCGAACTATGTCCGGCTGGAGTGGGAAGCGGACGACGAAGAAATTCGTTCCCCACCCACCACCCACTTAATAGCCATTGTCAATGACTTAACCGGCGTGCTTGACTTCAACTCCGAAGACATCAACGGTATGGACGACGCTGCAGGAGAAGAACATGAACCACCGCCCACAGGGCGCTGGACAGCCACCTCATCATATGCTATATATATATATATATGATGGACACGCCCAACGAAGGCGATGGCGATGAGGCAATGGAGGATATTCCCCCTGAGAAGCAATCTAAGCACTGGTGTCATAGGCGCCACTCTAAGCCCCGCCATAGCAAAAATAGCGATACCGACACAAGGGATGATAGAAATCCGGATGGTGCCGAAGACGAAAACAATCCCGCCCAGCCAGGCTTCGAGCAGGCCGAGCGGGAGGATGGGCAAGCTAGCCCTAAGGAACAGGCAAAAGATGGACAATCAGAGGATGACAATTACATGCCCCTCTCCGAAGATGAAGCGAGCCTTGGCGACGAAGAATTCATCATGCCTGAGGATCCCGTCGTGCAGGAGCGCTTAAAGCGCTGGCTTATAGCCACTGCAAAAAGTCTGAAGAAGAAGAAGCAGCAGCTTCAAGCTGATCAAGATCTGCTGACCGATAGATGGACTAAAGTCCTGGCAGCCGAGGAATACGAACTCGAGCGCCCTACCAAAAGTTACTCAAAGCGCAGGTTGCTACCTCAACTCGACGAGGAGGCATTAAAGCCCACACTACCAGCGCATGATGCGGCTGACCGGCCACCTCGTGGCCGAGACAAAGCAGCGTATCAGCCCGAACCCCAGCCCGCACCCCGTCGCCAATCAAACAATAACACTAAGGCCCGGGGCTACACGAAGGACCTGCGAGACGTATTGGAAAACAAAGCAGGACAGTCAAGATCGATCTACCGATCACGGGGGCGCGCCACAATGTGTGATGATGACTGTCACGCTGGATATACTAAAAACAAGTCTGGCCGGGCCGAATACATCAAACCAGACTCATTTGAACTACGTCATGATGTAGCCCGGCATAGAGGCATTGCACAGCTCCCATGCTTCACTGATGAAGTAATGTATTATGAATTCCCAGAAGGGTTTAAACCCGTAAACATTGAATCATATGATGGCACAACAGACCCCGTGGTACGGATGAAGATTTCCTTCTCCACATTCACGTGGCCCGCGGTGATGATCTACATGCCATCAAGTACCTCCCACTGAAACTCAAAGGACCGGCTCGGCATTGGCCAAATAGCCTGCCGGCAAACTCCATTGGCAGTTGGGAGAACTTGGAAGACGCATTCCTTGACAACTTCCAGGGCACTTATGTGCGACCACCGGATGCTGATGACTTAAGTCACATAACCCAACAACCCGGAGAGTCAGCTAGGAAATTCTAGACTCGGTTCGTAACTAAAAAGAACCAAATTGTCGACTGTCCGGATGCCGAAGCCTTAGCGGCCTTTAAGCATAACATCCGCGACGAATGGCTCGCCCGACACCTCAGCCAAGAGAAGTTAAAGTCCATGGCAGCCCTCATGGCACTCATGACCCGCTTTTGTGTGGGCGATGACAGCTGGCTGGCTCGCAGCAACAGCACATCAAGAAATCCTAGCACTTCTGATGCTAGAGATAGCAACGGCAAGCCACGACACAACAGACACAAGCGTCGCAACAATGGCGACAACGCTGAAGACACGACAGTCAATGCCGGATTCAGTGGCTCTAAGTCCGGTCAGCGGAAAAAGCCATTCAAAAGAAACAATCCGGGCCTGTCCAGTTTGGACCGCATACTCGATCGCTCATGTCAAATTCACGGCACCCTCGATAAACCAGCCAACCACACCAACAGAGAATGTTGGGTGTTCAAACAGGCCGGCAAGTTGAATGCCAAAAACAAGGAAAAGGGGTTGCATAGCAATGACGACGAAGAGCCCCGGCCGCCGAACACAGGAGGACAGAAGAAATTTCCTCCCCAAGTGAAAACGGTGAACATGATATATGCAACCCATACTCCCAAGCTGGAACGGAAGCGTGCACGAAGGGACGTCTATACAATGGAGCCAGTCGCCCCAAAGTTCAACACATGGTCTTCTTGTCCGATCACTTTTGATCGCAGGGACCATCCTACCAGTATCCGTATGGCGGTTCTGCCGCATTGGTCCTTGACCCCATCATTGACGGATTCCACCTCACAAGAGTCCTTATGGACGGTGGCAACAGCCTGAACCTGCTCTATCAGGATATAGTGCGCAAAATGGGCATCGACCCCTCAAGGAGCAAACCCACAAAAACCACCTTTGAAGGTGTCATACCAGGTGTAGAGGCCTGCTGCATGGTCTCAATCACACAGGAAGTGGTCTTCGGATCTCCAGACAATTTCCGAAGCGAGGAGTTAATCTTCGATATCGTCCCCTTTCCGCAGTGGCTATCACGCACTGCTCGGACAAACCGCATTTGCCAGATTCAATGCGGTACCGCATTATGCATACTTAAAGCTCAAAATGCCAGGACCTCGCGGGGTTATAATAGTTAATGGAAACACAGAGCGCTCGCTCCGTACGGAGGAGCACACTGCGGCCCTCGCAGCAGAAGTACAAAGCAGCCTTCTTAGGCAGACCGCAAATTCAGCGACAAAACGCCCGGACACCGTCAAGCGAGTCTGGAGTACCCTGCAACAGGATCGTCCTGCATGTCCAGAGCTCGCCTAGCAATTCGGCCTCCGCCCTAGTCCAAGTCAAGCGACGAAACTTGTGCCGCACGTACATAATTACACACTCAAAATACCATGGGCACGACTATGACACGGTCCGCAATGCGGCTCAACGGCCCCAGGATCCGTGTATCTTCACACCTTTTTCTTTTCAGGAGGCCCTCCCGATAGTCCAAACATCGGACATATAATGGGATGGAAACACCAAGGAGACAAGAAGCTTTGGCATACAAGGGAATCCCCAGGTGGTCTCTGATAACGGTCGTTATACCTATTTTACATACCCACATGCAGCTTACCCTTGGCCAGGACATGTCAAATAGTCCTATTTTGCTTATTGCACTACTTGTATACATACGCTTTGACGTATTATTTAAATAACAATGGAAAATAATGTATAGAGTCAGCTTACTATTACATTTCTTTATCCTTTCCTTTACTGCTTATTTATTACAAATTGTACCCATACATTTTGGTACGTCCAGCTCGCCAGGGGCTTCAGTATACCCCATAACATGGCAAGAAAAGTCTGAACACTCTCGACAGTGCGGCACCCTGAACTTATAGCACTATATGCATCAGCTCCGAATCATGTCTTGGGTCAATAATTGGGTTTTCCCGGCTCCCATGTTTTGGTACCTTATGTTCCGCTATATCGGCTAAGGTAGCACAGGGAGAACTACTGTGATTGTGTCCCGGTTCTTCCGGACGAGCACCTCAGTAGAGAAAGCCGAAAACTGACTATCATGATGAGGCGAGAGCTGGTCGCTGTTCGAGAGGTCTCAAATCCTTAAAGATTTTTTCCGTTTCGGGCGAGGAATCGGCCTTGTCCGATTTAGGCGTGCATAGCGCCCCAAGTTCGGTCTTCCGAATACTAGGGGCTTCGCCAAAATTTAAAATTGTAGACTTCTATGGCTAAGTGGGAGTGATAAAGCTGTATAGTACGATTGCCTTGTTCGCTGCGCTAAACACCTCCTTAAAGGACCAATTTTTTTGGATAAGGAGTGTTTAGATTTATCCCGAACACCCCAGTACTAGTTACATGGGGGCAGAAGCCGACGACTGGCCAACTCTCAGACTTTATAAACGGCCGCACAAAAGGTAATATTTTAAATCAACAAGCGTTATATAGCGCACATGGATTCGTTTTTATATTACAGGATGACATGAGTACATTCATTCAAATATTACATCCTTAGCACATTCCTCTGCCACAAGGCGGGCACCCTTCAAGACATTGTCATAATATTGTTCGGGGTGGCGATGCTCCTTGCCCTTCGGCGGCCCTTCCGTCACCAGCTTCTCGGCGTCCATCTTCGCCCAGTGCACTTTCGCACGGGCCAAGGCCCTGCGCGCACCTTCAATACAAACTGACCGCTTTATGACTTCAAGCCGCAGGCAGGCATTCACAAGCTGCTTTACCAGGCTGAAGTAGCTGCTGGGCAGGGGCTCACCAGGCCACATCCGAACTATGAGATCCTTCATGGCCAATTCGGTCGCCTTGTGAAGTTCGACCAGTTGCTTCAACTGGTCACTCAAGGGCATCGGGTGTTCGGCCCCAGTATACTGGGACCAGAACAAATTCTCCGTCGAGCTCCCTTCCTCAGCTCGGTAGAACTTTGCGGCATCAGAGATGTTGCACGACAGATCTGTGAATGCTCCTGGAGAGCTCCAAATGCGGGTAAGTAAAAAAGAAATTCTCCTTCACATGCTTGCTTTGCATATTGAATGTCTTACCCGCCGCAATCTTCTTGGCCGCTTGAACCTCTTGGAGGGCCTTTTGGGCCTCAGCTTTGGCATCCTGTGCACTCTGGTGGGCCTTCGCAAGCTCGAACTCTTAGTCTTAGAGTCGCGCTCCAAGGACTCATATTTTTTTACGAAGTCCTGGAGCTCTTGCTGGACCTCGCCAACTCGAGCCTCTTGTTTCTTGGGCTCGGTGCGCTCCTTGGCCGCTTTGTCCTCGGCCTCGGACAGCGCCTTCTTAAGGGCCGCCACTTCAGTCGTGGCCCCTGTTAAATTCATGATGCTTCTATTAGCATTAACAATTTTTCCTTTACATGACATACAGACGGGGTATCACTTACCTTTGTTCTCCTCGAGCTGCCTCTTCACGAGGCCGAGCTCTTCCTAGGTCCGCCCTAGGTCCCGCTTCAGTCTAGAGACCTTCGCAATACGAGTGGCAGCGGCCAGCAGCGACGCCACCTTATTCACGTAGACATACTCTTATTAGACTCATGTGGATGTTGTTTGATCCTCTGTTCGGCTTTTCTTTCCGAACACCAAACAAAGCATCAGGGGCTACTGTCTATGCTAGGATATTTTCTCATAATTTAATTACTTACCTCAAAGCCTGTTAGGAGGCTGGTGCAGGCTCCGGTCAATCCGCTTTTGGTGGACCGAACCTTCGCAATCACCGTACTCGTAAGAGTATGGTGTTCTTAATCAATGAAAGCGCCCTGAAGCGCTTCCAGCAAGTTGTCCGATGCCTCTGGATGGACAGAGGTCATCAGCACAGACGGCTCTCCCCCCTTAGCGAGGGGTTGCCTGCCTGAATCCGAAACCACTGGAGGTTCCGACGCAGTATCCGGCTGGGGGCCGAACTTGCTGCGACCCCCCTCATCAGAACCCATGGGGGTCTTCCCCCCCCCATGTGGTCGGCGTCGGGGATTTCGCCTTGGGGCGCCTCCAAAACTGTCTCCCCCTGGCCCGGTATCCTCTGGGACAACACCTCGGTGTCATCCGCGGGCCGGGGGGTGGTGGCCGTCGGGAGCGAATTGCTGTTCATCGCCGACGCGCTCAAAGACCCATCCGAGGAGGATAGGTCGATGCGGGCTTTGGACGGACTGCACAATCATATTTAACATGATAAGAAGCAATAACGTGAAACATGCCGAAAGTATTATAGTATTCGGATACTTATGACTTCACCAGGGGCTTGTCCCTGGGCAGCCACTCCTCGTTGCTGTACGCGGCTGTTGTGGAGTGGTCCGGAGGGAGGGTCTACCCCTTCTTGGACCCTTCGGCCTCCCCAGACGGGGTGGCCTTCCTTTTCTTGTCCCCCCTGGTTGGGGGGGAGGACTTTCCTCTTCCTCCTCCTCGTTTTCGTTGGAGGAGTGCGCCTCGGTGTCTTCGGACGATGAGTCCGAGACTACCTTGTGCCGGACACCCTTCCTGGTCCCCGTGGCCTTCTTCTTGGCCTTTTTCTCTGGTACCTCATAGGGTGCCGGAAGCAGCATCTTTGTTTGGAGAGCCATTGCTGGATCCTCGGGTAGTGGAGCCGGATAGTCGATCCGCTCCCCTGTTGCTACCTAGTCCTGTCAAATTAGTGCGGAGGCTTAGATCCCTCCCACAAATATACTGGGGAAAGGGACATCTTGTAAAATACCGAGAGCTTACCGGATTGGCGGGGCGCTTTGCGCTGAGTCCGTGATCTTTGGTAAGGGGAGGAGGTACCTCGGCGGCCTTGAACAACACCTTCCAGACGTCTTTGTGCATCATGTCGAAGAGCTCTTGTAGCGTCTGGTGTTTGGCCGGGTCGAACTCCCACATATTGAATGCCCGTCTTTGACATGGGAGGATCCGACGGAAGAGCATGACCTGGACCATGTTGACAAGCTTGATTTTCTTGCTTATCATATTTTTGACACAGTTCTGGAGTCCGGTCAGCTCCGCCGATGCACCCCAGGCTAAGCCCTTCTCTTTCCAGGAGGTGAGCCGCATGGGGATGCCGGATCGGAATTTGGGGGCTGCTGCCCAGTTGGCATCGCGCGGCTCGGTGATGTAGAACCACCCCAATTGCCACCCCTTCACGGTCTGCATATAGGAGCCTTCGAGCCAAATAACATTGGGCATCTTGCCCACCATGGCGCCTCCGCACTCCTCTTGCTGGCCGACCACTATCTTCGGCTTCACGTTGAAGGTCTTTAGCCACAGGCCGAAGTGGGGCTTGATACGGAGGAAGGCCTCGCACATGATGATAAACGCCGAGATGTTGAGGATGAAATTGGGGGCTAGATCGTGGAAATCCAGCCTGTAGTAGAGCATGAGCCCGCGGACAAATGGGTGGAGGGGAAATCCCAGTCCACAAATGAAGTGGGCGAGGAACACAACCCTCTCGTGGGGTTCCGAAGTAGGAACGATCTGCCCTGCGTCTGGGAGCCGGTGCGCGATATCTGCGGCCAGGTGTCCGGCTTCCCGGAGCTTCGGAATGTCCTCCTCCGTAACAGAGGAGACCATCCACTTGCCTCCCGCTCCGGACATGTTTTGAGTGGCTTTGCGGAGAAGGTGAGAACTTGGGCATTGGAGCTCGAGCGTGCGAGAATGGATGGGCAAGGAAGAGGAAGGCGTGGGTGAAAAAGAGGAATCCTTATCCCTTTATAAAGGCGGTAGAAACTGTGCGCCTCCCCACTTGCCACGTAAAATTGCTTATTCCCCAAGCACCATGATTGATGGCGCGGTTGGGTTACCCACGCCAGCATTGATGAGAATCCCATGATAAGGGGACACGATCTCTGCTTCAACAAGATGTGCCAACAAAACTGCCTCGCGATATGTGCGGTGTGTTGGGTAACATAGTAATTTCAAAAAAAAAATCCTACGCACACGCAAGATCATGGTGATGGCATAGCAACGAGAGGGGAGAGTGTTCGTCCACGTACCCTCGTAGACCGTAAGCGGAAGCGTTATGAAAACGCGGTTGATGTAGTTGTACGTCTTGACGATCTGACCGATCCAAACACCGAACGTACGGCACCTCCGAGTTCAGCACACGTTCATCTCGATGACGATCCCCGGGTTCCGATCTAGCAAAGCTTCGGGGATGAGTTCCGTTAGCACAACGGCATGGTGACGATGATGATGTTCTACCGGCGCAGGGCTTCGCCTAAACTCCGCGACGATATGACCGAGGTGGAATATGGTGGAGGGGGACACCTCACACGGCTAAGGAACGATCCGTAGATCAACTTGTTATTCTCCTAGAGGTGCCCCCCTGCCCCCGTATATAAAGGAGAAAGGGGGGAGGGGGCGGCCGGCCTAGTAGGGGCGCGCCAAGGGGAGTCCTACTCCCACCGGGAGTAGGACTCCCTCCTTCCTTGTTGGAGTAGGAGAAGTGGAAAGAGGGGGAGAGGGAAAAGGAAAAAGGGGCTGCCCCCCTTGTCCAATTCGGACCAGAGGGGGGCGCAGGCCTCTTTCCTTTTGGCCTCTCTCCTCTATTCCTGTATAGCCCAATAAGGCCCATATACTCCCCGGCGAATTCCCGTAACTCTCCGGTACTCCGAAAAATACCCGAATCACTCGGAACCTTTCCGAACTCCGAATATAGTCGTCCAATATATCGATCTTTACGTCTCGACCATTTCGAGACTCCTCGTCATGTCCCCGATCTCATCCGGGACTCCGAAGTCCTTCGGTACATCAAAACTCATAAACTCATAATATATCTGTCATCGAAACCTTAAGCGTGCGGACCCTACGGGTTCGAGAACAATGTAGACATGACCTAGAACTATTCTCGGTCAATAACCAATAGCAGAACCTGGATGCTCATATTGGCTCCCACATATTCTACGAAGATCTTTATCGGTCAAACCGCGTAACAACATACGTTGTTCCCTTTGTCATCGGTATGTTACTTTGCCCGAGATTCGATCGTCGGTATCCAATACCTAGTTCAATCTCGTTACCGGCAAGTCTCTTTACTCGTTACGTAATGCATCATCCCGCAACTAACTCATTAGTCACATTGCTTGCAAGGCTTATAGTGATGTGCATTACCGAGAGGGCCCAGAGATACCTCTCCGACAATCGGAGTGACAAAACCTAATCTCGAAATACGCCAACTCAACATGTACCTTCGGAGACACCTGTAGTACTCCTTTATAATCACCCAGTTACGTTGTGACGTTTGGTAGTACCCAAAGTGTTCCTCCGGTAAACGGGAGTTGCATACTTCTCATAGTTACAGGAACATGTATAAGTCATGAAGAAAGCAATAGCAACATACTAAACGATCAAGTGCTAAGCTAACGGAATGGGTCATGTCAATCACATCATTCTCCTAATGATGTGATCTCGTTAATCAAATGACAACACATGTATATGGTTAGGAAACATAACCATCTTTGATCAACAAGCTAGTCAAGTAGAGGCATACTAGTGACACTATGTTTGTCTATGTATTCACACATGTATTATGTTTCTGGTTAATACAATTCTAGCATGAATAATAAACATTTATCATGATATAAGGAAATAAATAATAACTTTATTATTGCCTCTAGGGCATATTTCCTTCACGGTGGCAGGTTGAGAAACACGGTTCGCATAAATGACTGGGGCGCGGTGTGATGTCACGCTATGAAAAGTTGTCAGCAGATTAGATTTGTGGAATATTGTGCTCTCTACTGTGGTATGTGGAAATTATTTTGCAGAGCCGGACACGATCCTCGTGTTCAAAATCTTCTATGAAGTATTCGGAGAAGGAACCTGCCTTGCAATGCCAAAGACAATCTGCGCGCCAGACTCATCGTCATTGAAGCCTGGTTCAGGGGCTACTGAGGGAGCACTGGATTAGGGGGTCCTCGGACAGCCGGACTATATACTTTGGCTGGACTATTGGACTATGAAGACTTCGTCCCATGTCCGGGTGGGACTCTCCTTTGCGTGGAAGGCAAGTTTGGCAATTCGGATATGTAGATCTCCTTCTCTGTAACCAACTCTGTGTAACCGTAGCCCCCTCCGGTGTCTATATAATACGGAGGGTTTAGTCCATAGGACGAAAAACAATCATAATCATAGGCTAGCTTCTAGGGTTTAGCCTCTACGATCTCGTGGTAGATCAACTCTGGTAATACTCATATCATCAAGATCAATCAAGCAGGAAGTAGGGTATTACCTCCATCGAGAGGGCCCGAACCTGGGTAAACATCGTGTCCTCCGCCTCCTGTTACCATTAGCCTTAGACGCACAGTTCGGGACCCCCTACCCAAGATCCGCCGGTTTTAACACCGACAATGACCAAGAGCGAGCTGCGTGCGGGTATATTAAAACAGGTATGACGATCGTTAGCAGAGACCACCTGGGTATTCCCATGTACGTCCGAGCCCCTTGCTTTCTAGGCATATCCGTCCCGCTACGGGTCCGATGAGACGGTTTATTAGAAAAGGCCTCGCGAAGAGAAAAAAACCTGAAAGAAAGAGAAAAAGTAAAGGTATGCGGATCCAAGAGCGGTTAAGCCGCATTGTGGACCGCAGTCTAGCTGTGCCTCCGTCCATGCCCATGGTATTTTAAGTGCGTAGTTGTGTATGCGCGACACGAATTTTACCGCTTTGTTAGGGCTGGGGCGAAGGCCGGATTGCTAGCTGAGCTCTAGACGAGCCGGATGGTCCTGTTGCAGAGTAGCGCGGACCCACTTAACGGTGTCCGGGGGCTTTATTGCCGAATTGAGGTTTTGCCTAAGAAGGATATTCTGTACTTCTGCTGCAAGGGCCGCGGTGTGCTCTTCAGTATGGAGGAGCGCTCCGTGTTTCCATTGACTGTTATAGCACCGCGAGGTCCGAGCATCTTGAGCTTAAGGTAGGCATAGTGCGGTACCACATTGAAATGAGCAAATGCGGTTCGTCCGAGCAGTGCATGATAACCACCGCGGAAGGGGACGATGTCCAAGAATAATTCTTCGCCTCAGATATTATCCGGGGATCCGAAGACCACTTCCAATGTGATTGAGCCCGTACAGCAGGCCTCTACACCTGGTATGACACCTTTAAAGGTGGTTTCGTTGGGCTTGATCCTTGAGGGATCAATACCCATTTTCCACACTATATCCTGATAAAGCAGGTTCAGGCTGCTACCACCGTCCATGAGGACGCGTGTGAGGTGGAATCCATCAATGATAGGGTCAAGCACCAGCGCGGCTGAACCGCCATGACGGATACTGGTCGGATGGTCCCTTCGATCGAAGGTGATCGAACAGGAGGACCACGGGTTGTATTTTGGGGCGACTGGCTCCATCGCGTAGACGTCCCTTAGTGCGCGCTTCCGCTCCCTTTTGGGGATATGTGTAGCATATATCATATTCCCCGTTTTCACTTGGGGGGAAACTTCTTCTGTCCCCCTGTGTTCGTTGGCCGGGGTTCCTCGTCATCGTTGCTTTGCAATCCCTTTTCTCCGTTTTTGGCGTTTAACTTACCGGCCTGTTTAAAGACCCAACATTCTCTATTGGTATGATTGGCTGGCTTATTGGAGGTGCCGTGGATTTGGCATGGACGATCAAGTGTGCGGTCCAGGCTGGAAGGGCCCAGATTGTTTCTATTAAATGGCTTTTTCCGCTGCCTAGACTTGGAGCCACTGAATCCGGCATTGACGGTCGTGTCTTCAGAGTTTTCGCCATTATTTCGACGCTTATGTCTATTGCGTCGAGGCTTGCCGTTACTGTCTCTGGCTTCGGAAGTGCCAGGTTTACTTGAGGTGTTGTTGCTACGAGCTAGCCAGCTATCCTCGCCTGCGCAGAAGCGGGTCATGAGCGTCGTAAGGGCTGCCATGGTCTTCTGGCCGAGGTGTCGGGCGAGCCACTCGTCGCGGATGCTATGCTTAAAGGCCGCTAGGGCTTCAGCATCCGGACAGTCGACGATTTGGTTCTTTTTAGTTAAGAACCGAGTCCAGACTTTCCTGGCGGACTCTCTGGGCTGTTGGATTATATGACTTAAGTCATCGGCGTCTGGAGGTCGAACATAACTTCCCTGGAAGTTGTCAAGGAACGCATCTTCCAGGTTCTCCCAACTGCCAATGGAGTTTTCTGGCAGACTATTCAACCAGTGCCTAGCTGGTCCCTTGAGTTTTAACGGGAGATACTTGATGGCATGGAGATCATCGCCGCGTGCCATATGTATGTGGAGGAGAAAGTCCTCGATCCATACCGCGGGATCTGTTGTTCCATCATATGATTCAATATTTACGGGTTTGAACCCCTCTGGGAATTCATGTTCCATTACTTCATCGGTGAAGCATAGGGGGTGTGTGGCGCCTCCGTGTCAGGCTACGTCGCGGCGCATCTCAAATGGAGCTGGTCTGCGGTATTCGGCCCGGACAGGTGTGTATTTGTCATATTGGGCATGGTGGCCGTCGTTGCGTGTTGGGGCGCACCCTCGCGATACATAGATCGATCTGGCCTGGCCTGCTCTGTTCTCCAAGTCGTATCGCAGGTCATGTGTGTTTCCCCGAGCTGTTGTGTTTCTGTTTGTTCGGCGACGTGGTGCTGGCTGGTGTTTGGGATGAATTGCCGGTTTATCTTGACCATGCGGTGTTCTGTCAGCCGCATTATGTGTTGGTAGTGCTGGCTCCAACGCCTCATCATAGAATTGAGGTGGCAATTTGCGCTTCGGGTAACTTTTGGTTGGGTGTTCGAGTCCATATTCCTCGGCTGCCAGGACCTTAGTCCATCTATCAATGAGCAGATCTTGATCAGCTTGAAGCTGCTGCTACTTCTTCTTCAGGCTCCTTGCCGTGGCTATAAGCCGGCGCTTAAAATGCTCCTGTTCGACAGGATCCTCCGGCACGATAAATTCTTCGTCGCCGAGGCTCACCTCATCCTCGGAGAGAGGCATGTAGTTGTTGTCCTCCGAGTCATCGTTCATGGCCTGTTCATCAGGGCTGGCTCGCCCATATTCCCGTCCAGCCTGTTCGAAACTTGGCTTGGTGGGGTCTTCGTTGTCTTCGGCGTCGTCCGAAGTGCTATTCTGTCTTGTGCCGGTATCGCTATTTTTACCATGGTGTGATTTAGAGCGGCGCCGCTGACGTTGGTGTTTAGACTGCTTCTCAGGAAGTTTATCCTCAACTGGGTCTTTTATGTCATCGCTATTGTTTTTTTGGGTGTATCCACCATGTATATGTCATATGAGGAGGTGGCTATCCAGCGCCCTGTGGGCGGTGGTTCCTGTTCTTCTCCGGCATCGTCGTCCATATTGTCGATGTCTTTGGAGTCGAAATCAAGCATGTCGGTCAAATCATCGACAATGGCTATCAAATGGGTGGTGGGTGGGAAACAAAGTTCTTCGTCGTCCGCTTCCCACTCAAGCCGGACATAGTTCCGCGAAGAATCTCCTGACAAGGAGAGGGACTTTAATGAGTTTAACACATCGCCTAAGGGTGAGTGTTGGAAGATGTCCGCGGAGCTGAATTCTAAGATCGACGCCCGGTCGGATTCGATGGCGCGGATACACGCGGTTCGGAGCCTATGGACGGAGACGAGTCCGAGGTTCCGATGACACAGGCCTCGTTGGAGGTCAAATCTATGTTCGGCTCTAGCGCCGCCGGGTCCGCGGCTTCCGGGGCGAGGTCGAGCCTCGTGTCCTCAGATGGCGTGCTCTGCTCTAGATCTAGGGCCAGTGCGATTACAGGCGCAGTCTCCTACACACAGTCTGATGATAGATTTAGATCATGTTCATCGTGGCGGCAGGGCACGGCTGTCATGGGCTCAAATCCGTCGAAGATCAAGTCTCCGCGGATGTCTGTGGTGTAGTTCAAGCTTCCAAACCTGACCTGATGGCCAGGGGCATAGCTGTCGATCTGCTCCAGATGGCCAAGCGAGTTGACCCGCAGTCCAAAGCCGCCGAATACGAAGATCTGTCTGGGGAGAAAAACTTCACCCTGGACGGCGCTGTCGTGGATGATTGAAGGAGCCATCAAGCCTTATGACGACGACAAAGTAGAACTCTCAATGAAAGTACCAATGTCAGTGTAAAACCGGCGGATCTCGGGTAGGGGGTCCCAAACTGTGCGTCTAAGGCTAATGGTAACAGGAGGCGGGGGACACAATGTTTACCCAGGTTCGGGCCCTCACGATGGAGGTAATACCCTACTTCCTGCTTGATTGATCTTGATGATATGAGTATTACAAGAGTTGATCTACCACGAGATCGTAGGGGCTAAACCCTAGGAGCTAGCCTATGATTATGATTGTTCTCCTTCCTACGGACTAAACCCTCCGGTTTATATACACACCGGAGGGGTCTAGGGTTACACAAAGTCGGTTACAGAGAAAGGAATCTTCATATCGAATCGCCAATCTTGCCTTCTATGCAAAGGAGATTCCCATCCGGACACGGGATGAAGTCTTCTATCTTGCATCTTCATAGTCCAACAGTCCGACATACGCATATAATCCGGCTGTTCGAGGACCCCTTAATCCAGGACTCTCTCAACCGCTTAGTGATAAAGTAAAATAATTACAAGGAGATTACATTGCATACAATAAAGTGACAACCATATGGCTCCCGCCAGTTGCCGATAACTCTGTTACAAAACATGATCATCTCATACACCGAATCCAAGCACCAAACGTATGGTACCTCCGCGTTCAGCACACGTTCAGCTCAATGACGTTCCTCGTACTCTTGATCCAGTTGAGGCCGAGGGAGAGTTTCATCAGCACGACGGTATGGTGACGATGATGATGAAGTTACCTGTCACATCCCTAGTTCTATTAATGCCTAGTGCTAGCATCTGGTGTTGCATCATGTTTAAATTTCAGTTAAACCTGAAATGGGGATTGCCTAAACCCTAGCATCAAAGGAATCCACTAGGTTCAACTAAAATATTCTCAGTGAATCCAAATGGCTTTCAAAAATGTTCATCATTTCTGGAAAATGCTGGAAACATTAACCAGAGGTGTTGCACCTTTTTCCATGTCATATTTGAGCTCTGGATTAAATCATATGCTATTTGCAATTGGGCATTTAAATGCTATATAATATTTTAAATGCTCAATTAATTCTGAACTTAAGTGAGGGCTGTTGGGAATATTCCAAATAGAGCCCACAATTATCTTCAGGATTTTTGAAAATGTTTTGGTATTTTAAATAAAGCCCAGAAGTTACAGAAAAACAGAAAACATAAAACAATTTAGAAAAGAGAGAGAGAACACCTACCTGGGCCACTTACCTGGCCGGCCCACCTGGCAGGCCCAGCACTGTGCTGGCCCATGCCAGCTAGCTGCTTCGTCCTCGCCAGGCAGGCACAGAGGTGACGCCGGCGAGCACGAGCTCGCCACGACGCCACCTGCTTGCAGCCCACGCCCCTGGACACCTAGGTGATCTCCACGTTGCTGCCCCGACCCCATGGACACCTCATTCGCCCCCATGCCTCTCTCCCTCGCTCTCTCGCGCGAAGCCCGAGGACCACCGTCGCCGTCGTTCGCCTTTGCCGCGGCCACCAGCATCCCCATGCCAAGCCAGCTAGTACACGAGCTCCGCCTCATCTGCCTCTTCCTCCTCGACGATTCTCCCGGCCGCAGACGCGCTGCTTCATCGTCACCATCGCCGTTTCCGTCGCCGGCCACCGAAGCTCATCGCCGCCGATTCGGGAGCTACCGGACGTCCCCAACCTCGCCCTCGCGCTTGTTGGACTCGCTGTGAGCACCTGCATCTAACCCCCCTAACCCCGCTGCCTCTTGCTCGCCGTAGCCGTCGCCCCCTTGCTGCCCGCAGCATGCTGCCGGCCGAGCTCGCTGTCAACACAGCTCCGGTGACCATTTGGTCACCCCGGTGACTCCAACACGCTCGTAGCACACCGTAGAGCAGCCCCAGCGCATCAGTTGGCTCGCTTGCGAGCTGCAACACCGAACCCGCAACTCACCCGAACGTCGGCCGCCGCTTTCGTGCTCGCCGCCGTTGGCTCCGGCCACCATAGGCCCGGCCTCCACCACCACTAGACGCGCGCCTGCAAGAGCTCTCCAACGAGCCCAAGAACGGCCTCGTCCATGCCCTGTGGGCGTTTTCCGAGCCGCACCGCCGTCTCGGGTCTCGCCGGCGTCGAGTCGCCGGTGGGTTTGACCCCGCCGGCCTGGGTTTGACCCACTTTGACCCCGGTCGGGCCCCACCTGGGTCAATGACATGTGGGGCCGGCACTAGCTGGATTAGTTAGATGCTAGTTAGTGCTAATCACCACTATTAGGTGCTAATTCCCTCACTAAATTAAACCTGAGCCACTGACATGTGGGCCCAGCCCTGCTGACATTTTTGTTAGGATTAGTTTAACCCTAATCAACTCAGTTAGCTAACTGAGTCACTGACCAGTGGGCCCCACTGGTCAGGTTTGACCTGGCGGCGCCTGTTGACCTGCTGAGGTCAGCATGACCTAATGCTGACGCAGTAAACATTTTCTCGAATTAAAATAATCAGAAATGATTTATAAATTTCAGAAAATGATCTAAACTTCTAAAATTCATAGAAATTTAACCGTAACTCAGAATGAAATAATTTATATATGAAAAATGATTAGAAAAATCCAATCTATCCATCTGTACTGGTTTCATGCATGTTAGAACAACTTATGAGTACTGTTTAGGACAAATCATATAAATGGCATTTGAATATCCACATATGGGGTTTGAATTTGAATCCTGGATTCAAACCAACTCCATTTAATCTGTTGTAGTTGCATTAGGCCAACACACTCATTATGCCATGTCATGATCATGCATCATATTGTGCATTGCATTGATTGTGTTTCTTCTTTGTTGTCGGTGCTTGTCCCCTCTCAGTAGACGTGTACCGACGATGAGATCGATGACACCGATGAAGAGCTATACTATCTTCAGAAGTGCCAGGCAAGCAAAACCCCCTTGTTAATTTCGATACAATCCCACTCTCTCGCTCTTGCTCTCTTTTACTGCATTAGGACAACAACAATTCAACTGTTACGTGCTGCGGTAGTTGAACCCCTTTCCTCTGCATGACCTGTCATTGCCACAATAAATAGATGAAACCCACTAGCATGAGTAGGAGTTGTTTGAGCCCTGATGTGCCTACTCATTCATGCTTGTTTGTCATGCCTGCTACTGCTTAGAGTTGAGTCAGGTCTGATTCATCGGGGATGAATTGGAGGTGTGTGAACAGGTCCTACTGTGTGTGAGCTAAGTGTGTGAACACGATTTGGTAAAGGTAGCGGTGAGAGGCCATGTAGGAGTACATGGTGGGTTGTCTCATTGAAACCGTCCTCAGGAACTGAGTTATGTGTTTGTGATCCATGAACAGCTACTACCACACATTGGGTTCCGGTAACTCGGCCCCTCTCGGCTTATGAATCAACTTGATCTCTGTCCAGGAGTTGCAACTAGTTTCTGGTGTTTGTAGGTAGTGCTAGTAGTCTACCAAGTGGCACCCGGTATAGGTGGGCTTGGGACAGACTAGGCACAGTGGCCCGGTGTACCAAGTGGCACCCGGATGGTGGACTTGGGAACCCTGCACACATCGTTTGGGGCCGTGAGCGACACCCCGGCCGGATCTCCTTGCGGATGGAACCCGAATAGGCGATAAACCTGGACGAGAGACTTGTGTGGTTAGTCAGGTCGTGGCCGACACCCTCGCTGGGCTTCCGCTTGAAGGTTGCCGAGTACATGTCGTGTAAACGGCGGTAAGTGGTGAGAGCGTGTGTGAAGAAGTACACCCCTGCAGGGTTAATATGATCTATTCGAATAGCCGTGTCCGCGGTAAAGGACTTCTGGGTTGCCTGTACAGTTCATAGACAAGTGAAAGTGGATACTCTAAAATGCGCAAGATAAGCGTGAGTGCTATGGATGGCGTTCTCGTAGGGAGACGGGAGCGGATCCATAGTGGTGTATTGATATGGTGAATATGTGGACTCGTGTGCGCCACCTCAAAAGAGTTACTTGCAGTCGTAGTTCAGGATAGCCACCGAGTCAAAGCTGGCTTGCTGCAGTTAAACCCACCATCCCCTTGTTGATAATGATGCATATGTAGTTAGATCTGATGTAAGTCTTGCTGGGTACATTTGTACTCACGTTGCTTAATTTATGTTTTTGCAGAGAGACTTCAGTCTCGCTAGTAGTTCCACGTGGACTTCGACGTTTAGCTTGTTACCTCAGCTACGATCTTGTGCCCTCGGCAGGATCTGGTAGATAGTTAGGCTTCTCAGCCTTTTTCATTTGTAGATGTATGTACTCAGACATGTTAAGCTTCCGCTTGTGCTTTGACTTGTATGCTCTGAATGTTGGGTCATGAGACCCATGTTTGTAATATCTCGCTCCTCGGAGCCTATTGAATAAATACTTGAGTTGTAGAGTCATGTTGTGATGCCATGTTGTATTTGCACATATCGAGCATATTGTGTGTATGTTATTGAAATGCTTGGTATGTGTGGGATCTGACTATCTAGTTGTTTATCCTTGGTAGACTCTCTTACTGGGAAATGTCTCCTAGTGCTTCCACTGAGCCATGGTAGCTTGCTACTGCTCCGGAACACTTAGGCTGGCCAGCATGTGTCCTTCTTCGTTCCTGTGTCTGTCCCTTCGGGGAAATGTCACGCGATGAATACCGGAGTCCTGTTAGCCCGCTACAGCCCGGTTTACCGGAGTCCTGCTAGCCTAGTGCTACAGCCCGGATTCACTCGCTGATGACCGACACGTTCGATGCTGGGTCATGGATGCCTGCCCCTGTAAGTTTGTTCCACTTTGGGTTCACGACTAGCCATGTCAACCCGGGTTCTTTGTCATATGGATGCTAGCGGCAGTATCATATACGTGAGCCAAAAGGCGTAAACGGTCCCGGGCCAGGTAAGGTGGCACCCGTGGGAATACCGTGCGTGAGGCCGCAAAGTGATATGATGTGTTACATGCTAGATCTGTGTGACTTAGGATCAGGGTCCTGACAGCTTGGTATCAGAGCTTGACTGCCTGTAGGATTACCAAGCCAAACTGGTCGAAGTTGAGTCTAGAAATTCTTTAGTTATATGTAGGGGAATTGATTGTGGGATGGAACGTAAGTCTCTGTTTACTCCTTATACCTTATGCCCTTCTGATCTGAGTCATCTTATCTTTCCTGCGGGGTTAAGGAACTAGGCTCTCTCTTCCTTCTATCAGGATCACGTGTTACTAATCCGTAGACTTGTAGGATTGATGGTTCTAAGCTTCAGTTCGGTTCCTAATACTCCCGTGTATTCATAGTTGGCCTCGGAATCTTGATATTGTGATGATCGAGTGGTTATGCCACCATTTTGTAGGATGTCTCAAATCATTTTGAGCATTTATAGTCGTTATGTTGTCCGAGTCATCCCAGGTTTCTAAATAGTCTGATGCATTTGCAAATCACTTCTTTTTGTTCTCGATGTCCTTTTGGGTCAGATTAACCACACTACCCAGTGTGTTGAGGTACTCCATTGCCTCGGTATATAAGTTGGAGCTATTATTATGACCCTAGGTGTCTTAGTTAACCACCTTGTAATCTAGTCATGTTTTGCGTTCCCAGTGTGATGATTCTGGCCTTCATTTTTGAAAGCATCCCGTGATGCCATTTAGTATGTAGGTATTCCACTTCTGGGTTTTGAACCCGAGATTCACCCTACTTACATCATGTTGATAGTAATTGCTAGCTCCCTTAGGTTATTAGTGACCTTTGTGTTAGTCCTCGAGGTCCGTGGTATTTCCTTCTTCCAAATACTATGAACCATTTATGGCAGAAGTTCCTCATTGATCGAAAGATCACAACCAGAGTGCTCTTGACGAGTTCTCAATTCTGTGCTGTTACTCTGCCAGTTCTACCCTTCTGCATGGGTTATCCGGAAGAAATATGATGAGCTTTGCTCGACATACTAATCTATGCATCCACGACTCAGAAAATCATATGTTCCTTTGAGTTGTTCCCCTTTAGTTGTCTTCTGACCTTCATCTATCAATTGATAGTCAAGCGTATGTATGCATTCGTTCATCGATGCTTATTACCATTGTGGTCCGTCAAGCCATTCTATTCCGGAATTACTAGGAGAAACAAACTCCAGTACCTTATCCATATCCAGGATTGGGTCAAAGTAGTTGTATTCCGCAAATCAAATGCCAAACCAGCTTTTGCTTTGTTCTACCTTGGAGTATTATTCTATTTATGCCAAGAATATCATAGGAATTGCACCATCTCTTATGAATTTTTGACGCAGTGATACTTCTTGCCATCATTGTTCATTCCTCGGCTCCCGTGTTATTGTAACCGGAATGCTGGCAAGTGAGTCGTGATGTGTGAAATCAATACTCCTAGCAACTCCATTGCTTGGTAGTTAATGGACAATATTCTCATTCTTAGCGTGTTGGTTATTAAATCATCATCCTAAGATTGATCGTGCTATCTAGTCCTTATTTCCTGGTGCACTTTCTGATCAATGAGATAGGATTGTGTCAATCCCTCACTCTTTTGATCACATCGTCTTGCCCTGAAAAGCAAGATTTTTCTCGAGCTTAGTAACATACCGGTGGTTCATGATTTTCTGAATATCTTCTCGGTAGTATCACCAGGTCGTCACCTGACTGTTATGTTGAGCTCGTGATCAAGTTGGTTTTCTTATAAACCACCCCTTCTCCAAGAATCCGTGTTGGATACCCCTGAGCTAGTTGGTTAAGCTAAACGACAACTTGGAGAGTTGGAAGATAAAAGCTTACCTAACTTAGTCGTTTCAAAGGGATATCTTTTTGTGTGTGTGTGTGTGTGTGTTGAAGAAAGATGATATCTTCACCGATTGGTCCCTGTGATTAGTTGTTGGATCTATTGTCTTACCCAAATCTTTGATTTGTGTATGGGCTATCGTCAAATCAAGTCAGAACCAACGATATTCATAATGGTGTCTTACTCGTGGTTGATCCCTCGGGCATCCACCATTATATCTTTGGGTCTGACCAATGCTATCACCTTGTTCACATAATTATGGAATTCCATCTTCATGGAAACCTGGATGAATTGTTGTTGAGCCCATCGACAACATCCTTGTCTTCTCCATAATTTTGTTGAACATTAAGCTAGTGTTGGAAACTTCTGAAAGAATTTCTTCATGCTAGCTCATGAAGCATATGTTCGGATGAAAGACGTGGCTCTCTCTAACTCATGTGCATCTGGTGCAAGCTGCCGCCGTGGGTTCGAGAAAGTTAGTTTTTCTTCCTTTGGAATCGTTCCAAGTTAGTCACGCCTGTGCGAAGTACTCTATGGTTTGATAGGTTGGCCGCCTCCATTCTATATGGGTTTCCTAGCACACCAAGCCACTGATTGATTTGCTCGAGGAAAAGGAGCTTGTTGTGCTAATTCTAGATCATGCACAAGACTCCAATATCCTCGATGATGGTTCCCAACCAGAACTCGGTAGTGTTTATTGTAAGACTTCTACGTGGTCATGCTTGTCTTGGACAGCGTGATCACATGTATGTAACAGAAACAACTCATGTTTTGGAGCTTGCTATTGTAGTTCATTTCCCGAGAATCTCGCAACGTCATCTCGTTGATTTGTGTTGCAAACTTTCATTCTTCTTCCTAGACTCGATGAGTCTGGAATATCCTAATACCAACCAGATCTGAATCTCAGGCAGATATGATGGTTGGAACATTTCCCAAGAACTATAATAATGGTCTCTCTGTAACCGGTTAAGTGGATGTCGTGGCCAACACACCCAGCCGGAAGACCTATTATTGTAGTATCTTGATTGAGGAAGTTGGCCACCTCCCCATGAGGATTTCTTATGGATTTACTTCCGTAGTTATTCCTTATGATTTTTGTGTTCCCAAGTCCCCTTTACTTGATGTCCTAGATATCAACCCAGTTTGAGAAATGGGTTGCGCTGGCACATCAAGGAGAACATTAGAAGCGGAGTGCTAAATGTCTCTCGGCCGATCATCCAGATTTTTTCCCCTTGGCCCCGCCAAGGTGAAATCTGAGAAGGTGTTATCTTCCTTTGCATCTGCATCTTCTACCGGCATTCATCATGGTAGTATGTTGTGTTGCCAGGATCCTTGACACGGATATTGGTAATACCTTGATGAATATGGAAGTGCTCAAGTTCTTGAGAGCACGCACAAGCGCTAGGTGTTATCATCGGCACTAACTGGGATTGCTCTCAGTTTCCTCGGTTATGCTATAACTTTTCAAACAGTGGACTCACTCTCTACTGTTGAGCTTCTCCCTAGTTACTACAAACATCCCTTGTGTTTTTTACAACAAGGTAATCCACATCATCCATTCTAGTCCGAGTATGTTATTCTATCGAACCCCTCTAAACGATCGCTCGAGAATTGCCTTAGGTTGGTATAAAGAGTTCAGTGATCTCGGAATCAAAGGTAATTCTTTTTGCCACTTAAGGGGATATTTCTATGAGTCACCCTCCTCCAAGATGTCTCATTATGGTATCATGGCAACCCAACTCCTCGCTACGTTGACAACCGTTCACCACCTTCTTAAGCGTGGAATTGTTGTCTATCTAGTGAACCTTCGTCATCTGCTTCACTCCATTCCTCTAGATGTGTGCTTCGCGTCTCAGCTCGTGAGATGTTTCTATGTCTCATTCCGTGAGTTGATCCTGAGTTGATCGATCTTCGAGAAGATCGATCCTTCTAGAGTTTCTTTTTCCTCTCGTTGTCATGTTGGTAGGAGTTCCTGGAGCAAGACGTCGAGACAATGATGGTGATCAAATCAACGTTCATTTGAAGTGCAACCTGGATCGTGAAGATTGTGTTAGTTTGTGCTCGCCTTTCATCTTACCCTACGCTTGAATCTCGGGACGAGATTCTTGTTTAGTGGGGGTGAGTTGTCACATCCCTAGTTCTATTAATACCTAGTGCTAGCATCTGGTGTTGCATCATGTTTAAATTTCAGTTAAACCTGAAATGGGGATTGCCTAAACCCTAGCATCAAAGGAATCCACTAGGTTCAACTAAAATATTCTCAGTGAATCCAAATGGCTTTCAAAAATGTTCAACATTTCTGGAAAATGCTGGAAACATTAACCAGAGGTGTTGCACCTTTTTCCATGTCATATTTGGGCTCTGGATTAAATCATATGCTATTTGCAATTGGGCATTTAAATGCTATATAATATTTTAAATGCTCAATTAATTATGAACATAAGTGAGGGCTGTTGGGAATATTCCAAATAGAGCCCACAATTATCTTCCGGATTTTTGAAAATGTTTTGGTATTTTAAATAAAGCCCAGAAGTTACAGAAAAATAGAAAACATAAAACAATTTAGAAAAGAGAGAGAGAGAACACCTACGTGGGCCACTTACCTAGCCGGCCCACCTGGCAGGCCCAGCACTGTGCTGGCCCATGCCAGCCAGCTGCTTCGTCCTTGCCAGGCAAGCACAGAGGTGACGCCGGCGAGCACGAGCTCGCCATGACGCCACCTGCTTGCCGCCCACGCCCCTGGACACCTGGGTGATCTCCACGTCGCCGCCCTGACCCCGTGGACACCTCATTCGCCCCCCCCCCCGCCTCTCTCCCTTGCTCTCTCGCGCGACGCCCAAGGACCACCGTCGCCGTCGTTCGCCTTTGCCGCGGCCACCAGCATCCCCATGCCAAGCCAGCTAGTCCATGAGCTCCGCCTCATTTGCCTCTTCCTCCTCGACGATTCTCCCGGCCTCGGACGCGCTGCTTCATCGTCACAATCGCCATTTCTGTCGCCGGCCACCGAAGCTCATCGCCGCCGATTCGGGAGCTACCGGACATCCCCGACCTCGCCCTCGCGCTCGTTGGACTCACTGTGAGCACCTGCATCTAACCCCCCTAACCCCTCTGCCTCTTGCTCGCCGTAGCCGTCGCCCCCTTGCTGCCCGCACCACGCCGCCGGTCGAGCTCGCCGTCAACGCAGCTCCGGTGACCGTTTGGTCACCCTGGCGACTCCAACACGCTCGTAGCACACCGTAGAGCAGCCCCAGCGCATCAGTTGGCTCGCTTGCGAGCTGCAACACCGAACCCGCAACTCACCCGAACGTCGGCCGCCGCTTTCGTGCTCGCCGCCGTTGGCTCCGGCCACCATAGGCCCGGCCTCCACCACCACTAGACGCGCGCCTACAAGAGCTCTCCAACGAGCCCAAGAACGGCCTCGTCCGTGCCCTGTGGGCGTTTTCCGAGCCGCGCCGCTGTCTCGGGTCTCGCCGGCGTCGAGTTGCCGGTGGGTTTGACCCCGCCGGCCTGGGTTTGACCCACTTTGACCCCAGTCGGGCCCCACCTGGGTCAATGACATGTGGGGCCGGCACTAGCTGGATTAGTTAGATGCTAGTTAGTGCTAATCACCACTGTTAGGTGCTAATTCCAACACTAAATTAAACCTGAGCCACTGACATGTGGGCCCAGCCCTGCTGACATTTTTGTTAGGATTAGTTTAACCCTAATCAACTCAGTTAGCTAACTGAGTCACTGACCAGTGGGCCCCACTGGTCAGGTTTGACCTGGCGGCGCCTGTTGACCTGCTGAGGTCAGCATGACCTAATGCTGACGCAGTAAAAATTTTCTGGAATTAAAATAAATCAGAAATGATTTATAAATTTCAGAAAATGATCTAAACTTCTAAAATTCATAGAAATTTAACCGTAACTCAGAATGAAATAATTTATATATGAAAAATGATCAGAAAAATCCAATCTATCCATCTGTACTAGTTTCATGCATGTTAGAACAACTTATGAGTACTGTTTAGGACAAATCATATAAATGGCATTTGAATATCCACATATGGGGTTTGAATTTGAATCCTGGATTCAAACCAACTCCATTTAATCTGTTGTAGTTGCATTAGGCCAACACACTCATTATGCCATGTCATGATCATGCATCATATTGTGCATTGCATTGATTGTGTTTCTTCTTCGTTGTCGGTGCTTGTCCCCTCTCAGTAGACGTGTACCGACGATGAGATCGATGACACCGATGAAGAGCTATACTATCTTCAGAAGTGCCAGGCAAGCAAAACCCCCTTGTTCATTTCGATACAATCCCACTCTCTCGCTCTTGCTCTCTTTTACTGCATTAGGACAACAACGATTCAACTGTTACGCGGTAGTTGAACCCCTTTCCTCTGCATGACCTGTCATTGCCACAGTAAATAGATGAAACCCACTAGCATGAGTAGGAGTTGTTTGAGCCCTGATGTGCCTACTCATTCATGCTTGTTTGTCATGCCTGCTACTGCTTAGAGTTGAGTCAGGTCTGATTCATCGGGGATGAATTGGAGGTGTGTGAACAGGTCCTACTGTGTGTGAGCTAAGTGTGTGAACACGATTTGGTAAAGGTAGCGGTGAGAGGCCATGTAGGAGTACATGGTGGGTTGTCTCATTGAAACCGTCCTCAGGAACTGAGTTATGTGTTTGTGATCCATGAACAGCTACTACCACACATTGGGTTCCGGTAACTCGGCCCCTCTCGGCTTATTAATCAACTTGATCTCTGTCTAGGAGTTGCAACTAGTTTCTGGTGTTTGTAGGTAGTGCTAGTAGTCTACCAAGTGGCACCCGGTATAGGTGGGCTTGGGACAGACTAGGCACAGTGGCCCGGTGTACCAAGTGGCACCCGGATGGTGGACTTGGGAACCCTGCACACATCGTTTGGGGCCGTGAGCGACACCCCGGCCGGATCTCCTTGTGGATGGAACCCGAATAGGCGATAAACCTGGACGAGAGACTTGTGTGGTTAGTCAGGTCGTGGCCGACACCCTCGCTGGGCTTCCGCTTGAAGGTTGTCGAGTACATGTCGTGTAAACGGCGGTAAGTGGTGAGAGCGTGTGTGAAGAAGTACACCCCTGCAGGGTTAATATGATCTATTCGAATAGCCGTGTCCGCGGTAAAGGACTTCTGGGTTGCCTGTACAGTTCATAGACAAGTGAAAGTGGATACTCTAAAATGCGCAAGATAAGCGTGAGTGCTATGGATGGCGTTCTCGTAGGGAGACGGGAGCGGATCCATAGTGGTGTATTGATATGGTGCATATGTGGACTCGTGTGCGCCACCTCAAAAGAGTTACTTGCAGTCGTAGTTCAGGATAGCCACCGAGTCAAAGCTGGCTTGCTGCAGTCAAACTCCACCATCCCCTTGTTGATAATGATGCATATGTAGTTAGATCTGATGTAAGTCTTGCTGGGTACATTTGTACTCACGTTGCTTAATTTATGTTTTTGCAGAGAGACTTCAGTCTCGCTAGTAGTTCCACGTGGACTTCGACGTTTAGCTTGTTACCTCAGCTACGATATTGTGCCCTTGGCAGGATCTGGTAGATAGTTAGGCTTCTCAGCCTTTTTCATTTCTAGATGTCTGTACTCAGACATGTTAAGCTTACGCATGTGCTTTGACTTGTATGCTCTGAATGTTGGGTCGTGAGACCCATGTTTGTAATATCTCGCTCCTCGGAGCCTATTGAATAAATACTTGAGTTGTAGAGTCATGTTGTGATGCCATGTTGTATTTGCACATATCGAGCATATTGTGTGTATGTTATTGAAATGCTTGGTATGTGTGGGATCTGACTATCTAGTTGTTTATCCTTGGTAGACTCTCTTACCGGGAAATGTCTCCTAGTGCGTCCACTGAGCCATGGTAGCTTGCTACTGCTTCGGAACACTTAGGCTGGCCGGCATGTGTCCTTCTTCGTTCCTGTGTCTGTCCCTTCGGGGAAATGTCATGCGATGAATACCGGAGTCCTGCTAGCCTAGTGCTACAGCCTGGATTCACTCGCTGATGACCGACACGTTCGATGCTGGGTCATGGATGCCTGTCCCTGTAAGTTTGTTCCACTTTGGGTTCACGACTAGCCATGTCAGCCCGGGTTCTTTGTTATATGGATGCTAGTAGCACTATCATATACGTGAGCCAAAAGGCGCAAACGGTCCCGGGCCAGGTAAGGTGGCACTCGTGGGAATACCGTGCGTGAGGCCGCAAAGTGATATGATGTGTTACATGCTAGATCAGTGTGACTTAGGATCAGGGTCCTGACATTACCGGCGCTGGACTTCGCCTAAGCACTACGACGATATGACCAAGGTGTGTAACTGTGGAGGGAGGCACCAAACACGGCTAAAAGATCAACTTGTGTGTCTATGGGGTACCCCCTGGCCACGTATATAAAGGAGGGGAGGGAAGAGGTGGTCGGCCCAAGGGGGGTGCCCCAGGTGTGGGGAATCCTACTAGGACTCCCCAGTCCAAGTAGGATTCCCCTCCTCTTTCCTATTCCTAGTAGGAGAATGCGGGAAGGAGGAAGAGGGGAGAAGGAAGGAGGGGGCGCCGCCCCCTCCTAGTCCAATTTGGACCAGCCCATTGGGGGGGCAGCCCTTGAGGCCCTTCTCTCATTTCCCGTATGGCCCATTAAGGCCCATTACTTCCCCCGGCGAATTCCTGTAACTCTCCGGTTCTCCGAAAAATACCCGAATCACTCAGAACCTTTACGATGTCCGAATATAGCCTTACAATATATCGATCTTTATGTCTCGACCATTTCGAGACTCCCCGTCACATCCGTGATCTCATCCGGGACTCTGAACAAACTTTGGTCATCAAATCACATAACTCATAATACAAATCGTCATCGAACATTAAGCGTGCGGACCCTATGGGTTCGAGAAGTATGTAGACATGACCAAGACACATCACCGGTCAATAACCAATAGAGGAACTTGGATGCTCATATTGGCTCCTACATATTCTACGAAGATCTTTATCGGTCAAACCGCATAACAACATACGTTGTTCCCTTTGTCATCGGTATATTACTTGCCCAAGATTCGATCGTCGGTATCATCATACCTAGTTCAATCTCGTTAACGGAAAGTCTCTTTACTCGTTCTGTAGTACTTCATCTGCAACTAACTCATTAGTCACAATGCTTGCAAGCCTTATAGTCATGAGTATTACTAAGAGGGCCCAGAGATACCTCTCCTATACACGGAGTGACAAATCCTAATCTCGATCTATGCCAACCCAACAGACACCTTCGGAGACACCTGTAGAGCATCTTTATAATCACCCAATTACGTTGTGATGTTTGATAGCACACAAGGTGTTCCTCCAGTATTCAGGAGTTGCATAATCTCATGGTCTGGGGAATGTGTATAAGTCATGAAGAAAGTAGTAGCAATGAAACTGTAATGATCATAAAGCTAAGCTACCGGATGGGTCGTGTCCGTCACATCATTCTCCTAATGATGTGATCGCATTTATCAAATGACAACACATGTCTATGGTCGGGAAACATAACGATCTTTGATTAACGAGCTAGTCAAGTAGAGGCATACTAGGGATACTCTGTTTTGTCTATGTATTCACACATGTACTAAGTTTCTGGTTAATACAATTCTAGCATGAATAATAAACATTTATCATGATATAAGGAAATAAATAATAACTTTATTATTGCCTCTAGGGCTTATTTCCTTCAGTGCTATCAAACGTCACAACATAACTGGGTGATTATAAAGATGCTCTACAGGTGTCTCCGAAGGGGTTTGTTGGGTTGGCATAGATTGAGATTAGGATTGGTCACTCCGTGATTCGGAGAGGTATCTCTAGGCCCTCTCAGTAGTGCTCATCACTATAAGCCTTGCAAGCAATGTGACTAATGAGTTAGTTGCGGGATGAAGCATTACAGAATGAGTAAAGAGACTTGCCAGTAACGAGATTGAACTAGGTATGATGATACCGACGATCGAATCTCGGGCAAGTAACATACCGATGAGAAAGGGAACAACATATGTTGTTATGCAGTTTAACCGATAAAGATCTTCACAGAATATGTCGGAGCTAATATGAGCGTCCCGGTTCCGCTATTGGTTATTGATCTAAGATGTGTCTCGATCATGTCTACATAGTTCTAGAACCCATAGGGTCCGCACGCTTAACGTTCAATGACAATTTGTATTATGAGTTATGTGTTTTTGATGACCGAAGTTTGTTCGGAGTCCCGGATGAGATGACAGACGTGACAAGGAGTCTCTAAATGGTCGAGACATAAAGATTGATATATTGGAAGACTATGTTTGGACACCGAAAAGGTTTCGAACGAGTTCAGGCGTTTTTCAGGGAACCGAGGGGTTACCGGAACCCCCTAGGAAAATTATGAGCCTAGATGGGCCATATGGGAGTAGGAGAGGGAAGGCCACAAGGTGGCGCGCGCCACTCCCCTTTGCAATCCGAATTGGACTAGGGAGAGGGGGCGCGGCCCCCTCTTTCCTTCCCCTCTCCCTTTTCTTCCCTCCTTCCCCCTCTTGGATTAGGAAAAGAAGGGGGGCGATTCCTACTAGGTTTGGAGTCCTAGTAGGACTCCCTCCCTTGGCGTGCCTCCCCCTTGGCCGGCCTCCTCCTCCTCCCTCCTTTATATACGGGGGCAGGGGGCACCCCAAAGCACAACATCAAGTTCTCTTAACCGTGTGTGGTGCCCCCCTCCACAGTTACACACCTCGCTCATATCGTCGTAGTGCTTAGGCGAAGCCCTGCGCCGGTAACATCATCAACACCATCGCAACGCCGTCATGCTAACAGAACTCTCCCTCATCCTCCACTGGATCAAGAGCTCGAGGGACGTCATTGGGCTTAACGTGTGCTGAACGCGGAGGTGTCGTACATTCGGTGCTTGGATCGGTTGGATCGTGAAGTTGTTCGACTACATTAACCGTGTTAACTAAACTCTTCCGCTTTCGGTCTACGAGGGTACGTGGACACACTCTCCCCTCTCGTTGCTATGCATCTCCTACATAGATCTTGTGTGATCATAGGATTTTTTTTAAATTACCACATTCCCCAACACTTCCTTTAGCTATCTATGCTTTTCTCGTCTCAAACTCTATTCATGCTACATCACAAAGTTTGAACAAGTCAAATTCGAACCCTCTTGGTGAGGAGCACTCGGAGTTTCCGATTCGTCATAGACTTAAACTTCCAAAACCTCTATGTGTAATTCGGTCTGACCGATTCATCCATTTCGGTCACACCGAATTCACTGGGTTGATCTAGTTTTCAATCTCGACATAATCGATTAGAACTCTTCGGTTTCACCGAGTTGCAACAACCGCTTGTGATTCTGCATCTTGGTGCCACTGAGTTGTTCCACTCGGTCACACCGACAGTGCCAGGATATATATATTGATGGGTCAAATTTTGGAAATTCCTGCAAAATCTCTTCGCCCGCGCGTGTCTTGCTCTGCCGCCTCGGGTCTCTGGATCGTCCTCTCGTCGCCAGCGACCTCCCGCCACTGGTCTCCACCACCATCAATGGAATTCTTCACCCCCGTTGTTGCCATAGCGAGCTCATCGCCAAGTTAGGGTATGAGTTCGACACTTTTTGCATTCTTTTAACTCTGATTCTTAGCACAAAGGCAATGCCATGTTTCTTTCCAAGTATGAGATCGATCTATCCACAAAAAACATCCTTTAGATTAGTTTTGATTTGAAAATTTAGGGTTAGGTTTCCGCCAGACTCATCTCAGACCGACCGAATTGTAGAAATCGGTCTCACCAATTTGGCTTAGGCCATTGCACATGTGATTTTTGGTCTGAGTAAAAATTGCAAATCGGTGTGACCGAGATCAGGACTTTGTGAAACCCTAGCAAACTCAGAGTCACAGAACTGTATATCAATCTGACTGATTCTACTAGTTTAGACTCCAAAGTTGCTTCGGTGTCACTGAGTTTTACAAATCGGTAGCTCCGAAATGCTTCCTGTTGAAAACTAAAACTAAGTTTTTGACTCATTCTTTTTGCAAAAACTCTGCACTTTGTGATGCTCATCTAATCCATCTCATCTACAACTATTCACAGGGTCAGCTCTTAGTTTGCAGTGCAGTATGTCTGATCAAAGTGATAGCCAAAACAAGTTAGAGGATCAGATGGACTTGAGTGAGGGCACTAGTACCTCTGGTAGCTATGATGAAGGTAGCAGGAGCACACCAAGCAACATGCCTAAGGCTCAGACTAGGCAGAAGAAGAAGAAAACTTCAGACTCTGAGGATGAGGACTTTGAGGTTGAAGAAGTCAGCTCAAAGAAGAAAGTGCTAAAGAAAGAATCTGCTGCTGCTACTTCCACCAAGCCAGGACAGCACAAGAAGGCACCTGCCAGGAGAGTGCCAATGTCTAAGGCCAGGGCATCAAATCAAGAGACTTTGGTATTTACACTTGAGCCAAGAAAAGGTGAAGATGGCAAGAAAAGGGTCAGGAAAACTACTGCTAGAGTGCTTGGAAATCCATCTACGAAGAGAGATTCTGCTAGTGAGAAGGAAGAAGAGGATGTTGCACCTCCTCCCAAGTCACAAAAGCTGATGGGGGATGCCATCAAGTCTAGGGCTGCACCTTCAAAGCCCAAGACTGCCCTCAAAGCTCCAGCTCAAGCCTCCAAGACTGCACCCAAGAGAAGCACCAGGAACATCCCTGCTGCAGAGAAGAACAAGGCCCCAATGCCTGAGGTTGAAGAAGAAGATGATGAAACCCAAGTGCTTAGAAAACTCAAGCCAAAAATTCCAGATCATGATGACAATCATCCAGTGGCTGAGAATATGAAAGAAAGAAAGGATGCAGGTCTTAGATTGTGGAGACAAGCTAATCCATATGCAGTGAGGAGAAAGACAGCTGTTGACTATAGATTCCACACCAAAGAACATCAAGATTTCTATGAGACAGTGTTGCTTGACAAGAAGCCCATTGTTAGTGATATGAAGTGGGTTGATTGGGAGTATATTGATGAGAATGAAGATCATTTTCCAGGAGTACATGAGAGCTTCAAGCTAAATGGTGTTGGCAACTTTGTGGGTCAGAAGTTGACCAAATGGAATGATGAGCTCATTATGCAGTTTTACACTACAGCTCATTTCTATCATGATGGGAAGATTTCGTGGACGACTGAAGGTACAAGGTACCGATCTACTATTGATGAGTGGGCCAAGCTCATAAAAGCCCCCAAGGAGCATGAGAAAGACAATGATGTCTATGCCGAGAAGAAGAAAGACCACAACTCCATGGCCAATATGTAGACAAAGCTTTGAAGACTCACAAGCTAGGCTCAGTGTACTACTTAATGTCTGGATTGGCCACAATGAACACTATATTGAGGCACACCTTGTTGCCCAAATCAGGAGATCACAGGATGATCAGAGGCCATTCCATTAATTTGCTTCAGATGTTTGATTTTCCCCAGAAGTTCAGAGTCATGAGTTTGATTGTTGAGACAATCAAGAGAACAACTGCTGACCAAAAGAGGTCATGTGGGTATGCTCCACACATACAGATGTTGATCAACTCCAAGACGCCCAAGGGAGTATATTTGTTGGACAAAGAGCATCTACCCTTGAAGCCTGATTTTGAGGACAACACTGTTGTCATGACTGCAGAAGATCCAACATCTCTAGAGGCTCAAGAGAAGAGGCAGAAAGCTAAAGATGAGAAGGCAGCAAAGATGCCAAGTGCTGAAGAAGCTTCAGAAGTTTTCCTCAAGTCAAAGCAAGACCATCTTGGATATCTTATTCAATCAACCTTGAGAACTGAGAAAGGACTGGCCACCCTGACTCAGAACCAGGAGAGCTTGGAGAGGATCATTGAGACAAATTCTATGATCTTGACTTGAAGGTGACTGAAATTCAGACAGTAGTTGAAGAGCTCCAGGAAGAAGCAGAAGAGAGGAAGGGAAAAGCAACTACAGTTTCACAGAGTGCCTAGGGCACAGAGTGTTGGAAATATGCCCTAGAGGCAATAATAAAAGGATTATTATTATATTTCCTTGTTCATGATAATTGTCTTTTATTCATGCTATAATTGTATTATCTGGAAATCGTAATACACATGTGAATACACCGCAACATGTCCCTAGTGAGCCTCTAGTTGACTAGCTCGTTGATCAATAGATAGTCATGGTTTCCTGACTATGGACATTGGATGTCATTGATAACGGGATCACATCATTAGGAGAATGATGTGATGGACAAGACCCAGTCCTAAGCATAGCACAAAGATCATGTAGTTCATTTGCTAGAGCTTTTCCAATGTCAAGTATCTTTTCCTTAGACCATGAGATCGTGTAACTCCCGGATACCGTAGGAGTGCTTTGGGTGTACCAAACGTCACAACGTAACTGGGTGACTATAAAGGTGCACTACAGGTATCTCCGAAAGTGTCTGTTGGGTTGACACGGATCGAGACTGGGATTTGTCACTCCGTATGATGGAGAGGTATCACTGGGCCCACTCGGTAGTGCATCATCATAATGAGCTCAAAGTGACCAAGTGTCTGGTCACGGGATCATGCATTACGGTACGAGTAAAGTGACTTGCCGGTAATGAGATTGAATGAGGTATTGGGATACCGACGATCGAATCTTGGGCAAGTAACATACCGATTGACAAAGGGAATTGTATACGGGTTTGCTTAAATCCTCGACATCGTGGTTCATCCAATGAGATCATCGAGGAGCTTGTGGGAGCCAACATGGGTATCCAGATCGCGCTGTTGGTTATTGACCGGAGAGCCATCTCATGTCTACATGTCTCCGAACCCGTAGGGTCTACACACTTAAGGTTCGGTGACGCTAGGGTTGTATGAATATGAGTATGCAGCAAACCGAAAGTTGTTCGGAGTCCCGGATGAGATCCCGGACGTCACGAGGAGTTCCAGAATGGTCCGGAGGTAAAGAATCATATATAGGAAGTGCTGTTTCGGCCATCGGGACAGTTTCGGGGGTCACCGGTATTGTACCGGGACCACCGGAAGGGTCTCGAGGGTCCACCGGGTGGGGCCACCTATCCCGGAGGGCCCCGCGGGCTGAAGTGGGGAGGGGACCAGCCCCTGGTGGGCTGGTGCGCCCCTCCCCCTTGGGCCCCCCCTGCGCCTAGGGTTGGAAACCCTAGGGTGGAGGGGCGCACCACTTGCCTTGGGGGGCACTCCACCCCCCTGGCCACCGCCCCCCTTGGGAGATTCAATCTCCAGGGCCGGCGCCCCCTCCTGGGGGCCTATATAAAGGAGGGGGGAGGGAGGGCAGCCGCACCCTGAAGTCTTGGCGCCTCCCTCTCCCCTGCTACACCTCTCCCTCTCGCAGAAGCTCGGCGAAGCTCTGCCGGAACCCTGTTGCATCCACCACCACGCCGTCGTGCTGCTGGATCTTCATCAACCTCTCCTTCCCCCTTGCTGGATCAAGAAGGAGGAGACGTCACGCTGACCATACGTGTGTTGAACGCGGAGGTGCCGTCCGTTCGGCGCTAGGATCTCCGGTGATTTGGATCACGACGAGAACGACTCCCTCAACCTCGTTCTCTTGAACGCTTCCGCACGCGATCTACAAGGGTATGTAGATGCATATCTCTCTCTCGTTCCTAGATGAACTCATAGATTGATCTTGGTGAATGTAGGAAAAAATTTATTTTATGCAACGTTCCCCAACAGTGGCATCATGAGCTAGGTCTATGCGTAGTTCTCTATTGCACGAGTAGAACACAAATCTGTTGTGGGCGTAGATCTTGTCAACTTGCTTGCCACTACTAGTCTTATTTTGCTTCAGCGGTATTGTGGGATGAAGCGGCCCGGACCGACCTTACACGTACGCTTACGTGAGACAGGTTCAACCGACTGACATGCACTAGTTGCATAAGGTGGCTAGCGGGTGTCTGTCTCTCCCACTTTAGTTGGAGCGGATTCGATGAAAAGGGTCCTTATGAAGGGTAAATAGAAGTTGACAAAATCACGTTGTGGTTATTCGTAGGTAAGAAAATGTTCTTGCTAGAACCCAATTGCAGCCACGTAAAAGATGCAACAACAATTAGAGAACGTCTAACTTGTTTTTGCAGCAATTGCTATGTGATGTGATATGGCCAAAGGTTGTGATGAATGATGAATGATATATTGTGATGTATGAGATCATGTTCTTGTAATAGGAATCACAACTTGCATGTCGATGAGTATGACAACCGGCAGGAGTCATAGGAGTTGTCTTAATTATTGTATGACCTGCGTGTCAATGATTTAACGCCATGTAATTACTTTACTTTATTGCTAAACCGTTAGCCATAGTAGTAGAAGTAATAGTTGGCGAGCAACTTCATGGAGACACGATGATGGAGATCATGATGATGGAGATCACGGTGTCATGCCGGTGACGAAGATGATCATGGAGCCCCGAAGATGGAGATCAAAGGAGCTATATGATATTGGCCATATCATGTCACTACTATATAATTGCATGTGATGTTTATTATGTTTATGCATCTTGTTTACTTAGAACGACGGTAGTAAATAAGATGATCCCTTATAATAATTTCAAGAAAGTGTTCCCCCTAACTGTGTGCCGTTAATAAAGTTCGTCGTTTCGAAGCACCACGTGATGATCGGGTGTGATAGATCCTTACGTTCACATACAACGGGTGTAAGACAGTTTTACACATGCAAAACACTTAGGGTTAACTTGACGAGCCTAGCATGTACAGACATGGCCTCAGAACACAGAGACCGAAAGGTCGAACATGAGTCGTATGGAAGATACAAGCAACAAGGAGATGTTCACCGATGATGACTAGTCCGTCTCACGTGATGATCGGACACGGCCTAGTCGACTCGGATCATGTAACACTTAGATGACTAGAGGGATGTCTAATCTGAGTGGGAGTTCATTAAATAATTTGATTAGATGAACTTAATTATCATGAACTTAGTCAAAAAACTTTGCAAAATATGTCTTGTAGATCAAATGGCCAACACTCATGTCAACATGAACTTCAACGTGTTCCTAGAGAAAACCAAGATGAAAGATGATGGCAGCAACTATTCGGACTGGGTCCGGAACCTGAGGATCATCCTCATAGCTGCCAAGAAAGCATATGTCCTAGAAGGACCGCTAGGTGAAGCACCCATCCTAGAGAACCAAGACGTTATGAACGCTTGGCAGTCACGTGTTGATGATTACTCCCTCGTTCAGTGCGGCATGCTTTACAGCTTAGAACCGGGGCTCCAAAAGCGTTTTGAGCAACACGGAGCATATGAGATGTTCGAGGAGCTCATGCCCGGGTCGAGAGGTATGAGGTCTCCGACAAGTTCTATAGTTGTAAGATGGAGGGAAACAGTTCTGTCAGTGAGCACATACTCAAAATGTCTAGGTTGCACAACCGCCTGTCCTAGCTGGACATTAACCTCCTGGACGAGGCGGTCATTGACAGAATCCTTCAGTCGCTCCCATCGAGCTACAAGAGCTTTGTGATGAACTACAATATGCAGGGGATGGTGAAAACTATTCCTGAAGTATTTTCAATGCTGAAGTCAGCAGAGGTAGAAATCAAGAAAGAACATCAAGTGTTGATGGTCAATAAAACCACCAAGTTCAAGAAGGGCAAGGGTAAGAAGAACTTCAAGAAGGACGGCAAAGATGTTGCCGCGCCCGGTAAGCCAGTTGCCGGGAAGAAGTCAAGGAATGGACCCAAGCCTGAGACTGAGTGCTTTTATTGCAAAGGGAAGGGTCACTGGAAGCGGAACTGCCCCAAATACTTAGCGGACAAGAAGGCCGGCAACACTAAAGGTATATTTGATATACATGTAATTGATGTGTACCTTACCAGTACTCGTAGTAACTCCTGGGTATTTGATACCGGTGTCGTTGCTCATATTTGTAACTCACAGCAGGAGCTGCGGAATAAGCGGAGACTGGCGAAGGACAAGGTGACGATGCGCGTCGGGAATGGTTCCAAGGTCGATGTGATCGCCGTCGGCACGCTACCTCTACATTTACCTATGGGATTAGTTTTAAACCTCAATAATTGTTATTTAGTGCCAAGTTTGAGCATGAACATTGTATCTGGATCTCGTTTAATATGAGATGGCTACTCATTTAAATCCGAGAATAATGGTTGTTCTATTTATATGAGAGATATGTTTTATGGTCATGCCCCGATGGTCAATGGTTTATTCTTAATGAATCTCGAATGTAATGTTACACATATTCATAGTGTGAATACCAAAAGATGTAAAGTTGATAACGATAGTCCCACATACTTGTGGCACTGCCGCCTTGGTCACATTGGTGTCAAGCGCATGAAGAAGCTCCATGCTGATGGACTTTTAGAGTCTCTCGATTATGAATCATTTGATACATGTGAACCATGCCTCATGGGCAAAATGACCAAGACTCCGTTCTTCTGAACAATGGAGCGAGCAACCAACTTATTGGAAATCATACATACTGATGTGTGTGGTCCAATGAGCGTTGAGGCTCGCGGAGGATATCATTATGTTCTCACTCTCACTGATGACTTGAGTAGATATGGGTATGTCTACTTGATGAAACACAAGTCTGAGACCTTTGAAAAGTTCAAGGAATTTTAGAATGAGGTAGGGAATCAACGTGACCGAAAGATAAAATTCTTACGATCAGATCGTGGAGGAGAATATTTAAGTCACGAATTTGGTACACACTTAAGAAAATGTGGAATCGTTTCACAACTCACGCTGCCTGGAACACCTCAGCGTAACGGTGTGTCCAAACGTCGTAATCGCACTCTATTGGATGTGGTGTGATCTATGATGTCTCTTACCGATTTACCGCTATCATTTTGGGGATACGCTCTAGAGACAGCTACATTCACTTTAAATAGGGCACCGTCTAAATCCGTTGAGACGACACCGTATGAATTATGGTTTGGGAAGAAACCTAAGCTGTCATTTCTAAAAGTTTGGGGATGTGATGCTTATGTCAAGAAACTTCAACCTGAAAAGCTTGAACCCAAGTCGGAAAAATGCGTCTTCATAGGATACCCTAAGGAAACCATTGGGTATACCTTCTACTTAAGATCCGAGGGCAAGATCTTTGTTGCCAAGAATGGATCCTTTCTGGAAAAAGAGTTTCTCTCGAAAGAAGTAAGTGGGAGGAAAGTAGAACTCGATGAAGTACTACCTCTCGAACCAGAAAGTAGTGCAGCTCAGGAAAATGTTCCTGTGGTGCCTACACCAACTGGAGAGGAAATTAATGATGATGATCAAGGTACTTCGGATCAAGTTGCTACTGAACTTCGTAGGTCCACAAGGACACGTTCCACACCAGAGTGGTATGGCAACCCTGTCCTGGAAATCATGTTGTTAGAGAGATTCCAACAAATGGCTTGAAGCCATGCAGTCCAAGATAGAATCCATGTATGAAAACAAAGTATGGACTTTGACAGACTTGCCCGATGATCGGCGAGCGATAGAAAACAAATGGATCTTTAAGAAGAAGACGAACGCGAATGGTAACGTTACCGTCTATAAAGCTCGACTTGTCGCTAAGGGTTATTGGCAAGTTCAAGGGGTTGACTACGATTAGACTTTCTCTCCCATAGCGAAGCTAAAGTCCGTCCAAAACATGTTAGCAATTGCCGCATACTATGATTATGAGATATGGCAGATGGACGTCAAAACGGCATTCCTTAACGGCTATCTTAAGGAAGAACTGTATATGATGCAGCCGGAAGGTTTTGTCGATCCTAAAAATGCTAACAAGGTATGCAAGCTCCAGCGATCCATTTATGGGTTGGTGCAAGCATCTCGAAGTTGGAACATTCGCTTTGATGAGATTATCAAAGCGTTTGGGTTTATGCAAACTTATGGAGAAGCCTGCGTTTACAAGAAAGTGAGTGGGAGCTCTGTAGCATTTCTCATATTATATGTAGATGACATACTTCTGATGAGAAATGATATAGAACTTTTGGACAGCATTAAGGCCTACTTGAATAAGTGTTTTTCAATGAAGGACCTTGGAGAAGCTGCTTACATATTAGGCATCAAGATCTATAGGGATAGATCGAGACGCCTCATAGGTCTTTCACAAAGCACATACCTTGATAAGATTTTGAAGAAGTTCAAAATGGATCAGTCCAAGAAAGGGTTCCTGCCTGTATTGCAAGGTGTGAGATTGAGCTCGGCTCAATGCCCAACCACGGCAAAAGATAAAGAAGAGATGAGTGTCATCCCCTATGCCTCAGCCATAGGATCTATTATGTATGCCATGCTGTGTACCAGACCTGATGTAAACCTTGCCGTAAGTTTGGTAGGAAGGTACAAAAGTAATCCTGGCAAGGAACACTGGACAGCGGTCAAGAATATCCTTAAGTACCTGAAAAGGACAAAGCACATGTTTCTCGTTTATGGAGGTGACGAAGAGCTCGTCGTAAAGGGTTACATCGACGCTGGCTTCAACACAGATCTGGATGACTCTAAGTCACAAACCGGATACGTGTATATGTTGAATCGTGGAGCAGTAAGCTGGTGCAGTTGCAAGCAGAGCGTCGTGGCGGGATCTACATGTGAAGCGGAGTACATGGCAGCCTCGGAGGCAGCACATGGAGCAATATGGATGAAGGAATTCATCATCGACCTAGGAGTCATACCCAATGCGTCGGGACCAATCACTCTCTTCTGTGACTACACTGGAGCTATTACCCTTGCCAAGGAGCCCAGGTTTCACAAGAAGACCAGGCACATCAAGCGTCGTTTCAACTCCATCCGTGAAAATGTTCAAGATGGAGACATAGATATTTGCAAAGTACATACGGATCTGAATGTCGCAGATCCGTTGACTAAACCTGTTCCGCGAGCAAAACATGATCAACACCAGAACTCTATGGGTGTTCGATTCATCACAATGTAACTAGATTATTGACTCTAGTGCGAGTGGGAGACTGTTGGAAATATGCCCTAGAGGCAATAATAAAAGGATTATTATTATATTTCCTTGTTCATGATAATTGTCTTTTATTCATGCTATAATTGTATTATCCGGAAATCGTAATACACGTGTGAATACTTAGACCACAACATGTCCCTAGTGAGCCTCTAGTTTACTAGCTCATTGATCAACAGATAGTCATGGTTTCCTAACTATGGACATTGGATGTCATTGATAACGGGATCACATCATTAGGAGAATGATGTGATGGACAAGACCCAATCCTAAGCATAGCACAAAGATCGTGCAGTTCGTTTGCTAGAGCTTTTCCAATGTCAAGTATCTTTTCCTTAGACCATGAGATCGTGTAACTCCCGGATACCGTAGGAGTGCTTTGGGTGTACCAAACGTCACAACATAACTGGGTGACTATAAAGGTGCACTACACGTATCTCCGAAAGTGTCTGTTGGGTTGACACGAATCGAGACTGGGATTTGTCACTCCGTATGACGGAGAGGTATCACTGGGCCCACTCGGTAGTGCATCATCATAATGAGCTCAAAGTGACCAAGTGTCTGGTCACGGGATCATGCATTACGGTATGAGTATAGTGACTTGCCGGTAATGAGATTGAACGAGGTATTGGGATACCGACGATCAAATCTCGGGCAAGTAACATACCGATTGACAAAGGGAATTGTATACGGGGTTGCTTAAATCCTCGACATCGTGGTTCATCCGATGAGATCATCAAGGAGCTTGTGGGAGCCAACATGGGTATCCAGATCCCACTGTTGGTTATTGACTGGAGAGCCGTCTCGGTCATGTCTACATGTCTCCTGAACCCGTAGGGTCTACACACTTAAGGTTCGGTGATGCTAGGGTTGTATGAATATGAGTATGCAGCAAACCAAAAGTTGTTTGGAGTCCCGGATGAGATCCCGGACTTCATGAGGAGTTCCAAAATGGTCCGGAGGTAAAGAATCATATATAGGAAGTGCTGTTTCGGCCATCGGGAGAGTTTAGGGGGTCACCGGTATTGTACCGGGACCACCGGAAGGGTCCCGGGGGTCCACCTGGTGGGGCCACCTATCCCGGAGGGCCCCGTGGGCTGAAGTGGGGAGGGGACCAGCCCCTGGTGGGCTGGTGCGCCCCCCCCCCTTGGCCCCCTCCTGCGCCTAGGGTTGGAAACCCTAGGGTGGGGGGGCGCACCACTTGCCTTGGGGGGGCACTCCACCCCCCTGGCCGCCGCCCCCCTTGGGAGATTCAATCTCCAGGGCCGGCGCCCCTCCTGGGGGCCTATATAAAGGAGGGGGGAGGGCAGCCACACCCTGAAGTCTTGGCGCCTCCCTCTCCCCTCCTACACCTCTCCCTCTCGCAGAAGCTCGGTGAAGCTCTGCCAGAACCCTGCTGCATCCACCACCACGCCGTCGTGCTGCTGGATCTTCATCAACCTCTCCTTCCCCCTTGCTGGATCAAGAAGGAGGAGACGTCACGCTGACCATACGTGTGTTGAACGCGGAGGTGTCGTCCGTTCGGTGCTAGGATCTCCAGTGATTTGGATCACGACGAGAACGACTCCCTCAACCCCGTTCTCTTGAACGCTTCCGCACGCGATCTACAAGGGTATGTAGATGCATCTCTCTCTCTCTCATTGCTAGATGAACTCATAGATTGATCTTGGTGAACGTAGGAAATTTTTTATTTTATGCAACGTTCCCCAACACAGAGGTCTGCAGCAGTGCCAGTGTTTGACACTAGAGCTACATCATCAGCACCTACAGCCACAACTCCAGTTGCTCCTCCAGTGGCAACTCCACCAGCTCCATCAACTTCTATAGATGCTTTCATCCTTGGAGCCCTCTCAACACTTCCTCCTGAAGATCAAGCCTAGAGAGTCGCATAACTCTATGCATTTTCAAGCTTTTCGGTAACTTGTTGCCAAAGGGGGAGAAAGTGTATAGATCATAGGCTTCAGAGAGAGAGAGCTTTGCTTCTTATTGCTACTTATTTGCTTTGCTTGCTTGGTTGAGATACTTTATGTTTATGTGTGTGAGCTACTTTGTATGGTCATGTCTTTGATCATATCATGCTTAATGCTTGTGCTTGGATGATGACATTATCTATCTTCTATGTATGGTCATTCACTTTGCCTTGGTGATGAGTGCTTGTTCCTAATTTTTATCATTTTGAGCGCTCCACCAAGATGTATGTGACATGGAAGAGTAACCCATGATCCTAATTAATTATGCATTTGCATTCAAAAGAAAATTTTAAATAATGCACAAATTTAGGGGGAGCTCTTACTTATCACATACTTCTCAAAGCGACGATGTTTTTCATTCTTATTATCATTTATCAAAGGTTTGATCTATATGTTGTCATGAATTACCAAAAAAGGGGAGATTGAAAGTGCAACTAATCCCTGGGTGGTTTTGGTAATTCTTAACAACATATAGCTCATTAAACTAATGCTCTTTCAAGATGATCATTTCAGAAAGTTCAATGACTGGCATGGCATGGACTAGAGATGTGGACCCCTCAAAATGCTAAGGACACATATTGGCAACAAGCTCAAGACTCTACATTTTTATTTAAGTGATCCAAGATCACATTAAGTCCATAGGAAAGCCAATACTATTAAAAGGGGATGATGTGTTGCTTAATGGCTTACTTGCTCAAAATGCTTATTGATATGCTCCAAAACCCTCATCCACTTTCTCATTTCCACATATATCCTAAACCTAAAGTCAAACTCGGCCCCACCGATTTGATATATCCGGCGCCACCGAGTTCATTTGACATAGCTATGATATGTCTCCAACGTATCTATAATTTTTGATTGTTTCATGCTATTATATTACCCCTTTTGGATGTTTATGGGCTTTACTTTACACATTTATATCATTTTTGGGACTAACCTACTAACCGGAGGCCCAGCCCATATTGTTGTTTTATTGCTTGTTTCAGTATTTCGAAGAAAAGGAATATCAAACGGAGTCCAAACGGAATGAAACATTCGGCAACGTGATTTTTGGAAGAATATGATCCTGGAGACTTGGAGTCCATGTCAGAAGATCCTCGAGGAGGCCACGAGATAGGAGGCCGCGCCCCCCTTACAGGGTGGTGGCCTCCTGTCTCGTGGGCCCCTCGAGCACCTCCCGACTGACTTCTTTCGCCTATATATGCCTACGTACCCAAAAAAAATCAGAAATCAAGATAGATCGGGAGTTCCGCCGTCGCAAGCCTCTGTAGCCACCAAAAACCTCTCGGGAGCCCGTTTCGGCACTCTGCCGGAGGGGGAAACCATCACCGGTGGCCATCTTCATCATCCCGGCGCTCTCCATGACGAGGAGGGAGTAGTTCACCCTCGGGGCTGAGGGTATGTACCAGTAGCTATGTGTTTGATCTCTCTCTCTCGTGTTCTCTCTCGTGTTCTCTCTATGGCACGATCTTGATGTATCATGAGCTTTGCTATTATAGTTGGATCTTATGATGTTTCTCCCCCTCTACTCTCTTGTGATGAATTGAGTTTCCCCTTTGAAGTTATCTTATCGGATTGAGTCTTTTATGAGAACACTTGATGTATGTCTTGCCGTGTTTATCTGTGGTGACAATGGGATATCATGTGCCTCTTGATGTATGTTTTGGTGACCAACTTGCGGGTTCTGCCCATGAACCTATGCATAGGGGTTGGCACATGTTCTTGACTCTCCGGTAGAAACTTTGGGGCACTCTTTGAAGTACTTTGTGTTGGTTAGATGAATCTGAGATTGTGTGATGCATATCGTATAATCATGCCCATGGATACTTGAGGTGACAATGGAGTATCTAGGTGACATTAGGGTTTTGGTTGATTTGTGTCTTAAGGTGTTATTCTAGTACGAACTCTTTTATAGATCGATCCGAAAGAATAGCTTTGAGGTGGTTTCGTACCCTACCATAATCTCTTCGTTTGTTCTCCGCTATTAGTGGCTTTGGAGTGACTCTTTGTTGCATGTTGAGGGTTTTGTTATATGATCTATCTATGTTATTATTGTGGAGAGAACTTGCACTAGTGAAAGTATGAACCCTAGGCCTTGTTTCTTATCATTGCAATACCATTTACGCTCACTTTTATCATTAGTTACCTTGCTGTTTTTATTATTGCAGATTACAAATACCTTTATCTACTATCCATATTGCACTTGTATCACCATCTCTTCGCCGAACTAGTGCACCTATACAATTTGCCATTGTATTGGGTGTGTTGGGAACACAAGAGACTCTTTGTTATTTGGTTGCAGGGTTGTTTGAGACAGACCATCTTCATCCTACGCCTCCCACGGATTGATAAACCTTAGGTCATCCACTTGAGGGAAATTTGCTACTGTCCTACAAACTTGTGCACTTGCAGGCCCAACAACGCCTACAAGAAGAAGGTTGTGTAGTAGACATCAAGCCACTGCCACAAACCCTAATCAGTTCGATTTCACCCATAGGGATCTCGGTCCCACCGAGTGTGCAATACAAATTCACTATTTCCTTTTCGTAACACTTGAAGTGAGCGAATCGGTCCGATCGAGTTTCCCTGACCAACTCTCCGTGTGCCTATTACTGAAATCGGTCTCACCGAGTTCATGTGATCGGTCACACCAAGATTACGTTATGCCCTAACCCTAGCACATCGGTCCAACCGAGTTGATTGTATCGGTCCCACCAAAAAGCCTAACGTTCATATTTTGACCCGAATCAGTTTGACCGAGTTTTACCATTCGGTCTCACCGAGTTTGGGAATCTGTGTGTAATGGTTAGATTTTGTATGGAGGCTATATATATACCCCTCCACCCATTCTTCATTCGTGAAGAGAGCCATCAGAACGTGCCTACACTTCCACTACTCATTTTTTGAGAGAGAACGACCTGCTCATGTGTTGAGACCAAGATATTCCATTCCAACCACAAGAATCTTGATCTCTAGCCTTCCCCAAGTTGCTTTCCACTCAAACCATCTTTCCACCATAGCCAAATATGTGAGAGAGAGTTGAATGTCGGGGAGACTGTCATTTGAAGTACAAGAGCAAGGAGTTCATCATCAACACACCATCTATTACCTTTTGGAGAGTTGTGTCTCCTAGATTGGTTAGGTGTCACTTGGGAGCCTCTGTCAAGATTGTGGAGTTGAACCAAGGGGTTTGTAAGGGCAAGGGGATCGCCTACTTCGTGAAGATCTACCCTAGTGAGGCAAGTCCTTCGTGGGTGATAGCCATGGTGGGATAGACAAGGTTGCTTCTTTGTGGACCCTTTGTGGGTGAAGCCCTCTGTGGACTCGCGCAACCGTTACCCTTTGTGGGTTGAAGTCTCCATCAACGTGGATGTATGATAGCACCACCTACCAGAACCACGCCAAAAATCTCTGTGTCAACATTGCGTTTGCTCCCTCCAAACTCCTCCCATTTACTTTCTTGCAAGTTGCATGCTTTAATTTCTGTTGCTCATATACTCTTGGGTTAATTATCCTTTTGCCCTCAGTGGTGTCCATGTGCTCAGTTTTGCCCTCAGATGCGAATTGTGCTCAGTTTTGCCCCTAGTCCGTGCGCACCGACTCGTTCCGTGAACTCTGCCGTCTCCGTCAGGTCAACCTTTTGACTCGGCCCTTACAGGTGGGACCAGGCGGCAGAAACGGCCAATTTTATTCAGACCGTTGCACGCGTGGCTTGTGGGACCCAGCAAAGAGCCGTTGAGCAGAGAGCCGTTGGCGGGTGTGCTATATAAGCGGGCGACAGCGGCGGTGACCATGGCGACAGAGAGCACGGCGGTGACCACGGCGAGAGAGAGAGCACGGCGGCGGGAAGCTAGCTGTGGAGGGCGCGGCGGTGGGAAGCTAGCAGTGGAGGGCGCGGCGGCGTTGAGATCCCCTTCGGCTCCGAGCTCCATGTCTTCCTCAAGCTCCCGCGCCACCTCGCGGATGCAGAGCCGGGCGCGTGTGGACATGCCTGTCTTCGTCTGTCCGCGGTGCCGGGCGGGCGTTGATCGAAGGGTTTCTCAGACACCGAGGAAGCAGAGTCGTCCGTTCTACGTGTGCAGCGAGAATGGGGTAAGAATCGGGGCAATTGCACCATTTTCGTCATCGGGATGTTTGAGCAATGGGTTGATCTGTTTAGTGTTCATGCAGGTGACATGCTTCTTTCTTTGGGTCGATGCTCTGGCCAAGACTCTGATGAATGAACTGCAAGAAGAGCATGAAGAATGGTTGCGCATGCTGCCACGAACGGCAGTGGCCACACCACGAGCTCCGGAAGAAGAGATGGATGGCGAAGCACGCACTGACAGAAAGCTAGCTATTGAGCTTAGGATGTTGAAGAAGAAGGTTAGGAAGCTTGAAGATCAAGCACTACCAATACCCATTTGCAAATACTTTTGGGCATTTGTAGGTATGGTAATCGCACTGGTTGTAATGTTGAAAATGTATGGAAAGGCATGAATTATGAAGGAATTTGTAATCTTGAAATTGTTTGAGAAATTCACCTAGTTTAAATGTTGGTTAAAGTTGTTTAAATGTTGAAACAAAAAGAGAAGAAGTGACCAACATTTAAATATGTTGGAAAAAAAGAGAAGAAATTAGGAATTCAGAAACTTTTGATCAATGAAATGCAGCTCTCTGCTCTGCCTTTCTGTCCGAAAAAAAGGTTGCTCTTGGGCCAAATTCAGAGTGTAGAGCCAAGTGCAGGCTAGACTAATGGGCCAACTGCATCCAATTAGGCCCATTCAGGGGTTTTCTTGCGTATTTTTTTGTTTTCTATTCTGATTTAATTTAGGCAGTAAATCATAATGCTGAAACTTTTTGTGGAAGCTAATTGAATTATTCCGGAGCCAAACAATTAAGGTTAGAAATTTTTTGGAGCTGTTAATTAATCCAATTCAAATACACCGTGATTTAAATCAAAGACCAAAATGTCATGGAAAATGTGCCTCAGCTCTGGTAGAGGTTTACGCCAGGTGCCAAAATAAATGAACATTTTTTAAGGGCATTACATTGAGGAAAACATAATATGTATAAAAATGAAGGGTGGAAAATGCACAAAAAATTGGTGCGGCTGGGGACTCGAACCCAGGACCGCGTGGGTTTGTGGTGTTTAGGGCTGCGCTGGTAACCGCTAGGACAGATGGCAAGACTTTGACATGGGTAGGGAAGGAAGGTATACATAGTGAGACTGTGAATTTTTTTAAAAAAAAATAGTGAGACCGTGAATGTTTGCACACGCGTGAGAGTGGTTTTCCTTTGTTTTGCACTTAAATTTTGGAGGGTTGGAAGGTTGAAAATGTATGTTGCACTACCACATGATTTTGGTCAAAGTGGCACTTGGTTTAGGGTTAGAGTGGCACTTGGTTTAGGATTTAAAGGGAATAAATTTACATGTTAGTTCATGACTTTTTGTTTGAATGAAACAGAGGGCTTCTCACCCCCTACGATTTTCATTAATGAAAACCTTAAGTTCTTGAACTTCATGACTTGTTTAGGGAAGAAATGATAAGTTTGGGCATGGACATTTTTTAACACACATAATGAGATAGAACACTCCGTGCCATTACAATAACTTAGATAAGTTCACGGACAGTTCATGGACACATGACGAAACATGACACGACACGACATGACATAGAAAAGCAACGAAATAAAAAACCAAACATGACGAGCTTGACTCCGGGCTTGAACATCTTCATCTTGACCTCCTTCTTCCACCTTGGCCGCGCGCGCCCCTTCAACACCATCTTCATCTTCACACCTCCTCCTCGTCGTCGTAGGGAAGGGAGTGCATCTGGCCTGGAGTGGGGAAGATGCGCTCGTAGTTGGTGTAGATGTTGTAGATGGTGAAGAAGATGGCCTCGCAGCCGCACCAAAAGACTTGGCCGAGGAGCTCGTGCGCGTCAAATGGGTTGGTGAAGGTGACCGTGAGCAGTAGGAGGATGCCGCCGCGGTCACGAACCTCGTTGAGGGTGAACATCCTCGGCGAGCCCCGTGGGAGGTGGGCATAGCCGGCTCTGAGGAAGGCGCGGGTGAGTTCGACGGAACCCCTCCACCTTGAAATAGCCCACACACGGAGCTCCCTCTCCACGAGCACGCCCGGTGGGTAGCGCAGCTCCGGCACCACAGGCGGACGGCGGAAGGTCGGCCCGTTGAACTGCATCTTCTTCACTTGGTCTCGCTTGGGGAGGGCTTGGTCGCTTGGGTGTTTGAAGTTGGAGAGGATCGGATCTGGCTTGTGGGTGGGAGAGGAAGAGAGGCACCCCATTTATAGGCCTGTGGGTGGGAGAGGAAGAGAGAAAGGATGAGAACGGTGCGTGCGTGAATCCGGACGCGTGTGTGTATCCGTTACGTTTTGCACACTTAAATTTTTGCACGAAAACGATGCATCTTTGACCGGGCAGTGCATGTGAACCGCTGCCCTGAACCACTGCCCTGAACCACCTAGCTCGCCTCGCTAGCCTAGCTCGCCTAGCTCGCCTAGCGCGCCTCGCTCGCCTCACTCGCATGCATGCACGTCGCCGCCTCCCGCGCATGCGCAAACCCACGTAGCCGCCTCCATGCATGCAAGGCCTGGAAAGGCTGAGACGGGCTATTTACTGCGATCTCAGGCCCAGACAACGAGACGGCCCAACGGTCCATCCAGCGCGTCCGATATTTGTTAAAAAAACAATCTCCCAGCCAATCAGATTGCATCTCGCGGATCGCCCCCCTCCTCCCCGCAGATTTCTTCTAGAAGGGTTAGATCGACGGCCCTTGATCACCGCTAGGGTTAGATGAACGGTCCTTATTCAGCGCTAGGGTTAGCGGGGTTTGGGAGGGGTTTGGAGCAGTCAAAGCTATGTTTGACCAGATTTCAAATGAGCATAATAAATTAAATAAAAATCAGAAAAATGAAAAACCTGCGCACATAGTCTTCTTATGTCATATACTAACGATTTAAGTTGATAAACAAGCTTTACATACATTTAAATGATAAGTTCATGTGTATTGTATGATATCTCGAGTATCTCAAACTCTCTTGTATGAAGTGAAGAGAAGTGTTTTGGGGAAATGAACATGAAAATTTCAAAAAACTCACCACAGCTTCATTTTGGAGTGACTAAGAAGGATCCAGGCTTAGTTTTTCATTTTGATGTTTTACACTTGTTTAAATCTTGGTCAAAGTTAAGTTTGACCAGAATTCAAATGAGCAAAACAAATTTAAAAAAAATCAAAAAATGGAAAAACCAGCGCACATAGTCTGTACATATAGAATATATGTGTAGGAAAGTTATTTGGCTAATTTAGATAAGGTCGAAAAAAACCTTGCTTAGAAATGAGGCCGTTTACCCTACCTTTGGACCCCTCTTTTTAGCATATTTTTCATGAAAATTTCAAAAACCTCACCACAACTTCATTTTGGATTGACTAAGAAGTATCCAGGCTTAGTTTTTCATTTTGATGTTTCAGACTTGCTTAAATCTTGGTCAAAGTTAGGTTTGACCAGAATTTAAATGAGCAAAACAAAATTCAAAAAAATCAAAAAAAGGAAAAACCATGTGCTCATTCAAACATCATCCAACAGATATTTAAACATCATGTCAAACATACTTCTAACATAGGTCCAACATCATCCAACAGAAATACAACATGTCAAGTGATAAATGTTTCATAATACAACATCATTCCTTATTCATAATGTTTCATAATTGTTCATAGATAGCGTTGGGGCTTCTGTCTGTTCCTTGAGCTTCTTGCCATCACTTTGCTCCTCGTGCACCTTGTGCTCATTGTTTCTTCTCTTCTTCTCTTGGTTGTCGGTACCTTGCGCGTCTTCTTCAAACCTACCATAGAGCTGTGCAAAACATAAAGGGTCCAAACATAAACGGTAATGAGATCGTGTCAAGTGATAGATGTACAGTAGTATTTGACCCTTGCAAGATTTACATACCTAGCAGAACTCACAACAACAGAAGGTTGGTCACCATTTGGAGCCTCACTTGGATCACCATGATCACCATTTAGAGCCTCACTTGGATCACCATTTGGAGCCTCACTTGGATCATCATTTGGAGCCTCACTTGGATCACCATGATCACCATTTAGAGCCTCACTTGGATCACCATTTGGAGCCTCACTTGAATCATTATTTGGAGGATATTTTGGATAATCGTCAAAATCATGCGGCTGTTGACCATCATCATTTGGAACCTCGTCAAAATCCTCATCTGATGCAACCGGCTGTTGACCATCATTTTCATCATCTGTTGAGGCAACCGGCTGTTGACCAACATTTTCATCATCTGTTGAGGCAACCGGCTGCTGACCAACATTTTCATCGAAGCCTTCATCGAAACTCTCTCCGAACGCTGGATCTACTGTGTTATCACAATACTTACCGAAATGACCAGACCCACCACATCTTATGCACTTACGCTTCCTCGCTCCAAGTCCAGCTCCTTCGCTGCGAGGTCTTATTCGACTCTTCCTTGGTCTACCTGTTTCTCTCTTCAGAACTGGAGCGCAAAGCTTGAATCCAGGGTCCACCATGTCCCATTGTTGTTTTCCCTCCATAGCAGGCAAGGCATAAGCATATGTGGCTTTGAACCTTGCAACAGAGTAGTAATCATGCACATACTGCTGTATGTTCCCTGCTGGACCTGGGAGAGAAGTGATGAAAAACAAGGCATGAATGCATGGCAACCCAGTTATCTGCCATTGCCTACAACTGCAAGTTCTAGCTTCTAAATCCACTGGATATCTCCATTCCCTCTTCTCTTTATCCAAATATGATATCTCTGCTGTGGTACCCGAGCAAAGCGTCATGTTCATTTCCAAGCCTATTGTCTTCTGCTTCAGTTCATTCATCACGGCAGGGATGATAATGTGGCCCATGAATTTTGCCTCGGCTATTCCTGCACGATAATGAAATTTCTGCATGTATTCTATCCTTATCCTGTCAAGCAAATCCACCACATAATGACCCTTTAGTTTCCGGATCGTTGAGTTGAAAGACTCTGCTAGATTATTGTGCACATAGTCAACTTTGTTCACTTCACTGAATTGGCTTCTGGCCCATAACTTGGAGTGGTGTGTTTCCAAGTATTCTTTCACTTTGGGATTCATGTATAACTGCCTCAAGTGGTAGTTGTGCTTCTTCACACTGCATGTCAAAGATGCTGGCCATAAATTGTCGGTATACACCTTTCCTTTGAATTTCTTCATGAAATTTGCAGCAAGGTGACGCGTGCATTCCCTATGCTCTACTCCAGGGAACACATTGTCCACGGCCACTTCTAAACCTTTGCAGGCATCTGTATGAATGACCAACCCATTGGGATGTGCAATAGCCCGGCGGAGATTATGCAAAAACCAAGTCCATCTCTCCTCAGACTCTGTCTCCAGCACACCATAGGCAACTGGAAATACAAAACTATGTGCATCAACTGCACAAGCTTCTACTAACTGTCCTTTAAACCTTCCTGTGATAAAAGTGGCATCAATAGCCAAATAAGGCCTGCAGCCTGCCAAAAAACCCCGGCGACAAGCCTCAAAGCAGACAAAAACCCTTCTAAAGCATTCCTTGGTCTTTGTCACTCCCCTGAATGTGTACTCCACGGTGTGGTGATCAATATCTACAATACTACCTGGGCTTGTCCTCTCCACTTCACCTTTGAATGAATACAACAATTGAAAACTTTCCTGCCAGTTACCATAAATAGAATCCATAGCATGTTGTTTACCATTGAACATCCTCATGTATGGTAAATCTATCTTGAACTTATCTTTGATGTTCTTCTGCAATTCCTTTGGACCCACTTGCTAGTTTTCTTTCACCCACTTTTTTACTTCTTCTGCCACCCATCTTGACTTGGCTCTACTGATTGTATCCTTCCTAAGGGTTGATTCCTGGCATGTGTGCTTAAAAGGATTCACTTTGACCTGAACATTAGTGCTATTCCGCATTTTAGCTGCAAGCAGCCTCCATGGACAACCCTCAGTCGGACAGTGCACTCTGTAACGTACTTGATCGCTCTTGTCAACTTTGAAAGTACGTTCTACCTTGATGCAGTATGTCACAAGTGCATTTCTACACTCATTCATGGATGCAAAAACTGTACCTTCTTCCATTTGAGGGTTCAAAGGGTCCCATTCAACAGCTGCAAGGTCTTCGTCCTCACCCATCGCGTCATCATCCACACGGACTGCATTGTGAGCCTCATCTTGGTTTTCAGCCCGAGGTGCCCGTCGTAAATTCTGAATAACATCATAATATAACTTCTCTTCATCAACCCCAGAATTGTAGCCATCAGGCTCCACTTCAAGGGGGACCCTACTGCTGTTGCCCACACTTGTCGAGCCACCACGTCGCCGTGCACCAACTGAACTGTTCTGGCTAGAGATGCCATTACGACGACTTGATTCTCCCCGAGATGTTGCACCCGCCATCCTAGGTCCAAATGCCTGCTCAGGCACATCAACTTGCAGCCTCACATGAAAATTATCTTTCTCTGTATGCCTAACAAACATGGTAGCTAGCTCTTCATCATTACTAACTGTCACCCAATTCTTTTCCCCATCATAGTATTTGTATACCACTTCATCAAGCAAACCCCAAGGATATTGGCTACAAATTACCTCCCCAAATTGTCTGAAACTCCAATTACTAGCCATTGGCAACCGATAATCAAAACCTCCTTGGTATTTCTTCTTATCCTTTGCATCGAACATGTACCGGTCCCTTCTAATGTGCACCATGAAAGCAAACTGCAACTCCATCCTAACCGGCGAAAAACAGAGACGCAATCAGCACACTAATTGGGCAAACCTACTCGAATCAAGTGTTCAAATGCACAACTAAGCTCAATCTAAACAAGAGGCGATACTTACCCCTCGGGAACCCAGTCGTGGACGCGGCGGATCTCCGGCCCGATGCCTGCCTCGCCAAATACTCCGGGGTCGCCGCTGCTCACCATTTCGCCCTAGGGTTCTTCCTCCTAGTTCAAATAGCTCCAGCAGCCCCCCACCTTTGAGCGCTCCGGCCGGGCGCACGGAAGGAGGCCGCGCCGCGAATCGAGCAGGTGGCGGGCGCCCCACCCGTGGCGTCGCAGGAAGGTGGTGGGCGTCACAATGAGCCGTGGAGCGTAGGCGCAGGGAGGTAGCGGCGGAGCAGGCCGTGCAGCTGGTGGCGGGGCAGGTGCTGGCCGCGGCGCAGGTGGCGGCGGCGGCGGCGCAGGACAGCCGGCCGGGCGGATGGGTGTGAGCTAGAATGATTTGGGGATTTAGTTGCAGGGGCCTACATGTCAGCTCCGGACCCACGTCCACGCGGTCCCACGTGTAAGCTCCGGACCCACAACTACTAACGCCGGCGGACGAAATGGACTCAAATATGGCCGTTTGGCCTCGTCGTAGTTGCTGTGCTCGGACTAGGGGCAAAACTGAGGACAATTTGCATCTGAGGGCAAAACTGAGCACATGGACACCACTGAGGGCAAAAGGATAATTTACCCTATACTCTTTGCATGCTTGCTTGAATTGTATTATGATTGCTTGACTTGTGCTAAGTTGCTAAAATCTGCCAAGAATTAAAATTGGGAAAAGGTTAAGTTTTTATTTGGTCAAGTAGTCTAATCACACCCCCCCCTCTAGACATACTTTCGATCCTACACATGTTTCCTGTGGATAGCCGGCCTTACATGATCAAGCTTGGTGCATGGTGGAGTGACCTAGTGGGATAAAAATATTGATGCTCATAAGAGAATGTCTCTGAGGATCAGGCTTGATGTGTGATGAGGATAGTGTTTTAGCTCCGGACCCCCCAGGGAGGCTAAGGGAGAACTTCTCCACTGGACCACAGTTCCCGTGCAGATCACTATGATGTCCATCGAAGCCTGATCAACAGTCCCACGGGTGCGGGGCCTTGTCTGAACCAACATAGTGTGGGTAAGCCCACCTCAAGCCGGCCCGAGTGATGTAACCCCAGCTCAGTCAAGTATATAAGGGGAACTAAGGAAGGTATGGAGGCATCGAACACATGCTAGATTAGTTTTGAGCTAGGCATCTTCCTCCTCTCCACCGCCTAGGCCAAGAGCTTGTAATCAAAGAAACTGATCTCTCCGGTGATCCTCTCGACGACCGGTTTCTTTTCACCAAGGTTTCTTTTCTAGAGAGAGACATACAACGAGGTCTTCGTACGGTCGTACCAGGCACCCAACCAACAGATTCAGTCGGCCTAGTACTGGTTTCCTTGCTACCCCTTCGGCCAGGCTTGTAAGAGGCTGGATAGAAAAGCAAGCAAGCCTCGTGTCGCCGTTGCTGCCATCTAAGAAATTTAGGTCCCCTCACTTTCGGTTGTCATCTTGGCACTGAGAGGTGGTGGACGGCTCGGATCTTCAAGACCTCTATGTTCTTCGTCAACGTCTAGTGATCATCATAGTTTTGTGAGAATAAATCTCCTCTCTCTTTTTTTGGCGGTGCCATGAGGTTACAGAGTTTTATGTCCTCCCAGATCCAATTATTCGGATCTGATGGATTATTTGGATATGATGATTTTATGTTGATGTGTCAAGCTTTTTTGTTGGTATGATTCTTTGTGGAGGTGAAAACTTTCATTGACATCATGCTGAAGATATAGTGATTCTACGGTCTGCACTTCTAGGGGATCATCCCCGACCCAAGTAAGTTCATCGATCAAGGCCTCCCATCATTTTCGATGGGCAACTCAAAGCGCTTTCAAAAGCCATTATTGGTAATGTCATGTGGGTGAAAGAATGACAACATCATTGCTCTAGTCCAATTGCAGCCTTTTTATTGAAATCTTTGAAATATTTTTTTTGAGCAGAGATTGATACCACAAAGAAGGTGTTTTCAAGAAATTTCATTATAGTTCTTTTACTTTGTATTTTTTTAATCTTAGGTTCAAATCAGTGTACCTATAACTGCTATGAGTATGAATGGTGTTTCTAAAAACATAAGCAGACTAGTTACTGATCAAATAGAAAAACAAGATTCCCTAAGACAGAATAGAAAAACAAGTCCCCAAGAATAAAATTGTAAGCCATAAGCCCATTTTTTGGAACACTGGTATCGTAGCAGCTGTGTGGGTGAAAAAAAAAATTCTACTCCTAATGGACGAGTTGGTTGAATAGTCCCTCCACTTTCGTCTAGTTTTTTTCGTCTGCCTTTTTTTAGTCTGGTTTTTCTTTGTCCCACCGCCCACCACCCCCCTCCCACCGGTTTTCTTCACAATTAATCCACTTATGGTAAGGCTATAAACTCAGAAATCCCAAATATGATGATTATAGAAATAAATTAATCTAGGTATGGTAAGGCCATAACTCAGGAAATTTTGAATATGGTAATTATTCTCTTCACTTCGTACGCCCCACCCCATCGATCGAAGGTCTTCCCCAGCGCACGCCCCACCCATTTTTCCCACCTCCTGATTTGGCAAGTGATGATTCAATCATGTAATTCCCCCACACAAAAAAGAAGAAAGATTCAATCACGTAATTTATATTCCTTATATCCACATTACCATTCAATCACCTAAAAGATAAGAAGGACTCCACTTACGCACCAAATCGTGTAATTTTATATTCCTGTCACCATTTACATTCCTTTTTTCACCATGAATCAACCGTCATTTCTCCCTGTCTCTTGTATAGGCGGCAGCGCCGCATGACGGGGCAAAGGCATCGGCACAGACGGAAGCAAACAGGAGAATCGACAGTGGTCTAGCAACGAAGAAAGCATGCAGCGGCAGCAAGCAACAGATCATCCATCGACATTGTCTTCTCCTCAAGGTACGAAATCCATCCCGCTACTATGTTGCCCTTCTCCTAGCAGCCGTTGTCGCCCAACGGTTCGGCGCCTGCCTAATCAGCTGCCCCCGCCCTCACGTAGCGCCGTCCGCGGCCGCCTGCCTTCCGTCGCCTCCCTCATGCAGCACAGCCACCCGGCGGCCTGCCGATTTGATGTGGAGCAGCGGCTAGGGGTGACTCATTTAGTGCGGAGTTGGTGCTTTAGGGGGCACAACGGCAATCATTGATGGGCATCCTCAAGGGCACATGCACGGCGAGACCCGTGCTTCTCCCCGTCGCCGGCCAAGGTAATATGGTGTTGTTCCTCTTCTGCTGCTAAAGTATCGTGTCTTGTTCGTGCAACAGGTCGCCCCGCTGAGAACATCAATGGGTTTCTTCTTCACCGACACTGTTGTTAGCGTGGCACAAGGGGGTTTGAGGTCCCGGTACGGTTGCGGATGCGTCTTTTGGCACGCCGTGGGGCGGTTCAAAACCCATGGCGGAGGCACCGATTTTGATGGCGATGGCGAAAGGAGCCGACAAGATGGGATGTTGCCGCAAGGTTTCACGAGGAGTAAGATGTTTTTGGATGCCGTATTATCTTGCTTTTCTAACTCTACATGTCAATGACTCATACTGAAGGAAGCTCAACATTGATGGTTACGCCCTACTGATATTTGAGAAATACTCCCTCTGTTCCTAAATATAAGTCTTTAAAAAAATTCTAATATGGACTACATACGTAGCAAAATGAATGAATCTACACTCTAAAATACATCTATATACGTCTGTATGTAGTCCATATTGAAATATCTAAAAAGACTTATATTTGGGAATGGAGGGAGTATTTATGATTTACAGAAATTTTCGTGTATATCTAGAGCCACTATATATGCATGCAAGTATGACCTCTATTTTATGTGGAAAAATATTTGTTGTTTGATTGTTATTTGTGTATCGAAATGCTTGAGACATATAATGACATTCTTATAAAATATGTGCATTTGGAAGATATTATCTCTAATGCATATCTCTAATGAATCAGTCCTATATGGAGGCGATTATAAATGGAAGTTATACATATGTATAGATAAGTTATATGAACACTAAACCATGAATTAATTCGCGGGCATATGCATTTTTGAGTTCAGTTCAATTTCCGACTCATTAGTTACATGATATATTTATGCGCAGTGTTGAATAATTACATGCAATTGTGCATGGTAATCTCTAATAGAGTTGGTCAAACTTAAAAGAAGTTTGACATAGGTCAAACCATAACTTCAAATATTTTGGAACAGATGGAGTAGCTTTTTCCAAATGATGCTATTTCCATTTCCATTTCACAACGGAGTCTGTGTGTCAAGAAATCCAAGAACTCTTTTGTTCTTGAGCTGTTGAGCATGTGTGTGTCTTCAGAAAACTACCATTCGAAGGATTTTTTTTTTGAAACTAACGTCAGTTGGTACACGACCAAAGGGGTATAGTTATAGATATGTTTAGATACCGATTCTTCTAAACAAACTTTTTTCACGTGGCATATTATTGCAGATATACTGCTCTTGAATTTGCTACTATCAGGAGATGGTAGCTGAAGTAGATTCTTATTATAGAAGTTGTCAGCATGGACACAACATAATTTCTTGTCTTGGACGAAAAGTTCACTTTGTCTCTGGACTTGGAGATACACTTTTTACAGTCACCAAGGTGTTTTAAGTGACTTTGGATAAACATTGTTTAGGTTTGGCTAATGCACTGAGGTGTAGTTTCCAACAAAGCTCGCTATACTGAATTTTTTTATTGAATAGAAATCGGCATTTCTTTCAAAGAGGAACTCCACCAGTGACAACTATGTATATCAGATGGTAAATTTTTAGTGTGGAAGACACAAGTAGAAGTAGGGTGCACACACACTAATTTGCAACTACTTTACTAGAGTTTAATACTACTGCCAAGAAAAGAGAATTTCAAATTACCCTAGGCAGCACTTGCGAGGCTAATGTGTTCCACCCTGTACATATGATTATGTAGTCGATTTTAAGATTTCGTTTCCTACTTGTTTTTACTAACTCGGATGCTATGTGATGTAGATGTTGTGGTAGCACCGCCATTCATTTATGTAGACTAGGTCAAGGCTTCACTAACTAATCTCATTGAGGTGTCTGACAAGAATATATTGATTTGGAAAGGAGGAGCTTTCACTACTCTGATCAGGTTGGATACTGCAAGCTAAAGTTGGCAAGCTTGTCTTCTCTTGTACAATAGAGGGTGCAAATTATTTCTGTGACATGGATGAACAAAAAAGCACTCTTGATGATTGGCTTTATTACAATCTTTTAAACAACAAGGGTTACAAAAGGTTGAACCTATTTGTGTTCCTTTTGGCTTTCATTCTGAGTTATTTTCAACGGAAAACAACATGTGTAGAGTAACTGGTGGACACTGGCTGCCAAAGGGTTATATGTGGCCACTAAAGATGAAAAATAAATGGACATATTATTTGCCAATACAAGGTCGAAAATAGAACAAATAGTAAGATGCTATTTTTCCCCACGACCATTCAACTATAGCTGAAATAGCAACATTGCACCGCACCAACGATAAAGTGATATTAAAGCAGGGGAAAATTGGCAACTTACAACTTCATGTGACATCTAGGTGGAGAGACACCATGGAAAATCGCCCACTCCCATTGCCCATCCATATGCTTTGCAAGACTATACGCGCAGGGGTTGATGATTTTAACCAAAAAAGAAGCATTTTGTTAGCTCTGAACTCTGAAGAGCATTGAGAGTGGCTTTTCTATACCCAGGCTAAATGCACCCACGCTGCACCTATTATCTACACCCTTGGTTGCGATTTCTCCTCCCTCGAGATTTGGACCACTGACTGCTATCCTATTATGATTTGCAGAGACATGGTCAGTAATCAGTGGCACTGTTTGAGAACAGCTCTGACCGCTCACTCTGACTCTCCTCGGTTCTCCCCTCTCTTCATAAAAAAAAGCCACTCTCGGCCAATACCCAATAGTGACTTTCCTCGTTTCATACAAAGGCAGCAAAATTTTTGAGGCTCTGGTTATTTTCTCTAGAGAACTATGTAGCCTCTTGTGCGTCTCTCTCCTATACACCCATCAGGTTCACATAAGATTGTTGACTTTTCATCACACCTCTGCATGTGCTGCATGTCTTCGGTTCAAGACAGAGTGTGTGAACAGTGATGTATTGTGAGCCAGTGAACAATGAGCTGCATGTGAGCCACCAGATTTGAACGCCCCAAAAGAGACAGAGAACTGTTCATGAAAAGAAATTTGAACGCCCAAGAAATGCATGCTAGCACTACAGACACTACACGACATGCAATCTGAAAAAGCAAACTGTGGTCGTGCGCTACTAGCACTGTTCATAGAAGCTGACCTACGACACAGCTTCTCTGTTAATCACTGGCAAACAAACAGTACTCACATAGCCCATATCCCAAAAGATGGATAGATGTTTGGACGGTGAAGATAAGGGGGTGCAGTGTGGGTGCATCCACTCTGGGTATAGCCACTACTTTCCCAAGAGTATTTTGGAGCACAATTTTGCAAGACATTAAAAAAACAATTCCTCTGAAAACAAACAATCAAATACTATAGGGACACTCATAAGGTTGTTTTGGATTCAGTTTACATCACACCTGAGCACTAAATCAGTTTATAGCCTTTGTAAAAACACGTTTAGTCAACTTCTCGTGTGATCAACATTTGATATATTGGGTACACAATGTATACAATGAATGCTAATGGTAGACATGTTGTGCCACACAAAATAATTAGCTCCAATTTCTCAATTATTGGAGAGTATAAGCAGAGTATATCCATTGCTTCACTAGGACTGGAATATTATCCATAAAACTAATCGAGAAGAAGGGCAGTTGTGATGGCAGCACGCCAGCAGTAGCAAACGAGTACGATGGGTGGAATAGGCAGGGAAAACCTGAGAATCAGTGGCATCAATCCTCTGGTGATGGCCGCCGTACTCGGAGAATGTGGCGGCTCTACAATGAGCAGCAGGTCGTGCCGGCGTGGTGGTCGCCCTCGGCATGACGGTGTGAACTCCTTGGCACCAGGAATCGACCTCGGATGGGCTCGTCATGGGGATCGACGACGCAGCAGCGCGACTATGCTCGGCGCGGCTCGGCTGGGGTAGATGTCCGGGCCCGACGACGAGGGTGTCGTCCCTCCTCCTTGATGACGGGAAAATGGCGGGCGTGAAAACACGCGTCCACGTCATTGATACAGAGTGAAATTTAAATGCATAAAATAAAAATAGAATCAAACATTACAGGTACATTATTTCCAGAACTCTTACATTTACATAAAAATTCTGTTAATTACATCTCCGAAGAGAAAACCCCCTGATTAAGAATTCCAACATTTCTATTACATAGGATTGCATCACATTCCTATTACAATATTCTACAAGAGAAATCCTCCTCGCGGTCGACGACGAACTCCTTCTTGGTGAGCTTCAAGTTTGGTTCCATGCAAGTACTCCTCTATGATTTTATGTGTGATGTTTAGGAATATATTTTCGTAGCATGCAACAATTTGTGTGTGTTCAACCTCATTTATATGTGGAATGCAGGTTGATTTTGGCTAGACATAGTTTTATCCTACGTTTGTCATATAGGATATGGATATATTTTTCTTTGGGAATTTTATATGACATCTTCGGTTTTGGTGGCATGAATATATGTGACATGCCGATTTTAATGAGTTTTGCATCATCACAGTACTACTATCACCGCGCGACACTAATGTGGTGCCCGTGTGTAGTGTAATGGACTGAAGCTTTCTGACATAATATTGATGCTTTTTATGGTGCATATGATATGTACCATGTTTTGTTGACTTTGACTTCACACGGTATCAAAACTAACCACGCGGTGCAATGATATGACACACATGTATAGCTTGACCTGAATGGAGTTTGTTCATGATATTTTTTTATTTGTTTAAAGCCTATATGGGCTACATGAAATATGCCTTATCACGTATTTTGCATGAATTTTGTATGCATATGTGGATGTGGAGTGAACTTATTTTTTATTAAGTTCTGCTTTACCTGTATTACTACTAACACCGCGTGGCACTAAGGTAATGCCCGCGTGCAGCGTAACCAAGCAAAGGTTTGTGGAGCAATTATGGTGTTGCATGAGTCATATGACATCTATCATTTTTGTTTATGTTTGTACCTCCCATGGTATTAGCACTAACTTCACATGGCGTCATTTCATTGGCGCTAGTGTGTAGCATAACCCAAGTAAAGTGAGTTTGTGATATCCATTTATGACGATGCTAATAGTTTTAGGCTCTTGTAGCATTGGAGCATTTCATGACAGGTTTTATTTGAATTTGGACCAAATATATGGCCTGAATACTTTGTTTAATTTTCTCTTACTTGTATTACTACTAGCACCGTGTAGCATTATGATAAAGCCCACGTGTAGCGCAACCAAGTAAGATTGGTTTTTTTATGATGCAACACGTTTTATCATTCATCTTGCATGATTTTGGTTTTTGGGTGTGTAACATGAACACATTTTTAATTAAGTTTTGCCCTGCTCGTATTACTATTAACACTGCGTGGCATTAAGATAATGCCCGCGTGCAGCATAACCAAGTGATGCAATATATTTTTATGCTCTTGTTTGTATTGCAACTAGCGTGACACATAATGCCCGCAGCGCAACCAAACAAGAGATTATCATGAGTTCAGTTTAGTGCCTTCGTAATTTCATTCCAACTTAGTCCTATCCTTTTTTTTATGATAACCAAATTAAGGCAATTTTTTATGAGGTTTTCGCACCTATGCCACTTTCTTGGTTTGTATCCATGTATAGAGACCAAAACCAAGGAACGAGGCGTTCATCTTGGCTTGTATCGCTAAAGGGACCGAACCAAGACGGAGATCAATGGGACGAAGTGCACGCCACATTTAAAGGAACCATGCTTACAAGAACCATGCACGCTCCTTGACTCGTATCTCGATGGCCAAGCCAAAGGCGAAAGTTTGGGGTAGATATAACATGCTCCTTGGTTTGTACCGCGGTGGCCGAATCAAGGACAAAATCTTAGGATGGATGCAACATACTCTTTAGTCTGTGCCAAAATGGCCAAATCAAAGGCAAAATTTTGAGAGAGATTAAACATACACCTTAGTCTGCACCGCAATGGCCAGACTAAGGGCAAGAATTTTGGGGAGATGAAATATGCTCCTTGATTTGTATCGCGATGGCCGAACCAAGAACAAGAATTTTCGGAAAATGAAACATGCCCCTTAATTTGTACCGTGATGGCCGGACCAAGGGCTAGAGATTCAAGAGAAGAAGAAGAAAAAAGCTCCCTGGCCTGTACCACAATGGCCAAACCAGAGGCTACAGGAGAGCCATTGAATCTCACCTTTCAAACCTCCTGCACGCCTGCCTCCTTCTCTCCTTTTATGCTACTGTGTGTGTATGATTTTTGTCAGAGGAAATGAACGAACTCCGGGCCGATCCTAGAGCAGTCTGACTGCCTGGTATTTATAGAGGCAGGTGTGTAGCACTGACCCTTGGAGGCTGCCGCGCGCGCCAAGGACTCAATCTGCACGTCGTGCAGAACGTGGTAGCAGGAGCGTGGCTTGCTGGTAGAACGTGGGCAGGAAATGGAGTGCTCGAGACTTGGTCTCCCTGAGTTGTTGATTGATTTTTTTTTAGGATCACCAAGCTTTATTAATCGAATACCACAGATTGTGGGATACAAGTAAGGTCATGGGGTTGCCCGAACCAAACGTGGCACCCCGGACCTAAAGACAACGAGTGCTCGGCTAACTTATGAGCTTCTATGTTTGCCCTACAACTTTCAAAAGTAAAGATACAATGAAACAAAATGGAATAAGAAAGAATCTCGCTAATAATAGCTCTGTTTGCTCCTCTCGACCTGTTGTGTATCTCCTGAACGACTTGCTTGGCATATGATGCTACTATCATATTTTGAAGCTGAAGATCTTGCGCCAACGCTAACGCCAACCCTGAGTTGTTGATTGATGGGACATCGGCTGGAGCGCACATGGCCTTGGCCCAATTAGTTTAATCAATTTGCTTAATTAAACGTTACCTAAGGTGGGCTCTGCTACAAGACAACGTTTGGGCTTCTTACTTTGATTATTTAATCGGAGCAGCTTTTGTATATGCATGGTGACTGTGTTGATTTGCTCAAAAAGAAAAATTATTATTGGCTGTGAGAGCCACGCCACATACGTTCATGCATGTACGCTGCCTAGCCTGCATGCATTAGCACATAACGCATGCTCGTGCTAGCTAAAGATTTAATTGATGCTAAATTTTCTTTAGTCACCAATTATATTGTATATGCATTCTGTTAATATGCCGTGATATTTCGATGGCCAACGCCGACGGCGCGGCGCCCGTGGGTGTTGTTCCTCCTTCCCACAGGGTCGTCATGGTACTCTTCGGCCTTGTCCGTCTTCGAGGTTTGTCTTTGGGTGAAAGCCTTTTGCGCTGCTGTAGCAGGGTCGGCTAATGGCGTCGTTTCCGGGTCGCTTTTCCCTTGTGGTCGTCATCTTGAAGACTAGTTTCCCTTTGCGCTTTCCCTAGGGTGGACATGCAAAGTTGGTCGCAGGTAATCCTCTTGATCCCAACGGTCCAGTGCGTCAATGGGTGTGCCTATGTTTGTTTCTCGCTACGACAGAGAAGTCGGAGCTGCGTGTGGCGGGGCCCCCGCGACAACGATGATTCCATGACAGCGGTTTCAGCAGACGGTGCTCTCCGAAGATTGCAATGGGCTAGGTCGTTGTGGGGCTTGCAACTTTCCCTTGCAATGTACATCAACAAAGTTGGAGCTGCCAGTCGTCGATGTCTTGGTTGATTGAGTTGTTGATTGATTTCTTTAAATTAATTCTTTTCATTATCGAACGTTTTATTTTTGCTGTTTTGAATTTATATTTTATACATTTATTTATCTCGGTCAAAATCTATGTCAACAGATGCCCCTCGAGGTCTGCGTTCGAAGTAAGATTTTTTTTTACTCGGACCCAGAGCTCGAAACTATACATATTTTGTTTAAAGCACTTCTGGTGAGTATAATGGGTTTATGACTTTTTAGACGATCGTGTGCCAGCTACGTACAACTTTTTAACCATACGTTGCAATTGTGGAGGCTAAAAACCAGGCCACGTCCGGCTAACAAACTTCATCCGGATAACAAACTGCGTCCGCTATCCCCTCAACTCTCTTTAAACAGCAAGTCTCTTTTTCTTTTCTTAAATCAAGACAGAAGACCACGGAGATGAAGGTCTACTTCCGTCCGGCCGGCCGCAATCCTTTTGATAGGTTAGCAAATTATATATGACTTCGCTAGTGCCTAAATTGATTCATTGACTGATTAATCTGCTATTTTCTCAGTCCCAGATTGCTTTCAATCCCTCACAAGATCCACCTCCGTGTTGGCAAGTGTTGACTCCTCCAATTGGGTATGCCTCTTTCTTTGTCCTGTCATTACCAAGAAATGATCTATCTTTTAGCATCTTGGATGTTGCTTTTAATCTCTATTCCATCTCCTCATCACATAGGTGCAGGGAGACAGGGACACTAGGATACGGTCTGGATCGAATCTTCCTTGGGTAGTCTGCTTTCCCAAATTATCTGATTACGTCTGTTCGTTATGGCATCTCTCTCATCATTAGAAGTGTCAGGGATATAATGCCATGAATGCATAAAACTTTTTTTTGTCATGGTGTATATAGCCCTGGTCTCTGGATGTGTTTGATCTGTATTTATTCATCCAAATATTGTGATCCCACGGTCGGCGTTCCGGGAAGCCCCTATCCAGGCTTGGTCCGTCATTCGACTCAGGGATAATTTTATTATTATTATTATTTTGTATGAATGAGTAGATTGCTCACTGTTGCCACTCTGGAAGCCTATATACGGGCTTAGTCCGTCGTTCAACCATGAGAAGTTTCTTTTTTATCATTGTATATGCATGGGTCAATAAGTTGCTCACCGTCGGCGTTCCGGGAAGCCTCTATATGGGCTTGGTCCGTCGTTCGACGGTGATTTTTTTTTGTATATGTATGAATCGATGCCTTGATCACTGTCGGCATTCCGGCAAGCCTATATATGGGCTTGGTCCGTCGTTCGACTGTGATTTTTTTTCCATATATATCGGACAAATGTTTCCTACAAGCAGTGGTATTTACCACCACTTGTGTTTTGTATGTTGTATATAATATCTGTCAAAATCGAAAGTATGTACGTGTAGTATGTAATATATAACAATGATTAGGTAGTATATATACTAGTTTTTAGGTAGTATATACCATATTTTGAGTATGCTCTTTTTTACGTACAAATATATACGTATTTCATAAATATAACAAAAACTATGGGCCCATATGCAATTTTTTCATGTAACTTGCTTTGGAATATCTTAGATATAGTATACGAATATATTTAAAATGATAAAGTAGTATATATACTACCACATGGTAGTATATGAGACATATGGGGTAACTACCACCGGGTGGTAGGATGGATTTTCCCTATATATATATATATATATATATATATATATATATATATATATATATATATATATATATATATATATATATATATGAATTTAATGACTTGATCACTATCGGCGTTCCGGCAAGCCTATATATGGGCTTGGTCCGTCGTTCGACAGTGATTTTTTTATATGATATATGCATGAATTTAATGACTTGATCACTGTCAACGTCCCGGCAAGCTTATATATGGGCTTGGTCCGTCGTTTGACAGTGCTTTTTTTAAATAATATATGCGTGACTTTAATGACTTGATCGCTGTCGGTGTTCCGGCAAGCTTATATATGGGCTTGGTCCGTCGTTCGACAGTGATTTTTTTATGATATATGCGTGACTTTAATGACTTGATCACTGTCGGTGTTCCGACAAGCTTATATATGGGCTTGGTCCGTCGTTCGATAGCAATACTACTGTTTTGGGGCATGAGTAATATTTTCAATCATGCGTACCTGTTTTGTATTTCTCATATTTCTTTCATGCATCAAATTCAAATATTGAATTGTTTTTATTGTAGATACTATCTCTCGTTGCAGACTATGTACATCTGGATCATCATTTCCACCTCGGTATAATATTCAATCTTGCACTTTCATGTACTATTTTTTAACCTCCTGTAATTTCATACGTATACCGACATGTATTTTTTTCGTGCATATAAATGGAGGAAGCCACAGCACCATCTTCGTATGAATCATGTAGAATGCCTCTATCACAGTTGGCCAAAAAACACCTATTTGAACCTGACACTAGTGAGATAGCCAATCCAGTGATTACGAAGTTAGGCGTACCACACGGCCATCCTGAGCTTGGACCACGTGGATGGACGGCAGGGTCATCTTTCTCAGCTCGTTGTTATCAACCTCCCGCACCTGGGCCCAGACTAGGTGAAGCTTCAACCCTTGGGACACATATGATATCCAAAGGTTTAGGCTGGGAGAATCATGAGGTTGAATATGCCCCAATGCCTCTTGGCTATGTTGAATGGGGTACTAATGTCTTGAAGAAATATCATACCCACCTGAAGGGGAGTGAAGAGGGCGTGGATTACGTCTATGGAGCCATTTATTTCTCTTTAGCCAACTATTCTGTCTCCCCTCCTCTTTTAAGTTCTTTATTGGAGAAATGGGATCCCAACACCAACACGTTTTTGTTCTCGTGTGGCGAGCGTACAGTCACACTTCTTGATATGCATCAGATCGCGGGGTTGCCCCTTGATGGTGAACCTTACGAAGAATATGTTTCCCTAGCTGATGAGCTGGATCCTTCGACTCTTTTGTACCCCAACTTCCTGCCTCGGCTCCTAGAAACTTGGACCGAGCTTGATGTGGGTGGCAAAGTAGGTTTCAAGGAATGGTGTGACTTCTTTCACAATAGTGGAGTAGACTTTGCTACCCAGAGCTTAGAAGACCAATGCATGTATACTGCAGCTTTTCTCGCCATATGGCTTTACCGCTACGTCGTTGTTGGTGGTGGGCCATATATTCGCCCTGGGGTATTAGTGATGGCGGCATGGATTTCCCTAGGACGACGCATCTATCTGGGCCCACCTGCTCTTTGCTCCCTTTATTACTCACTTCGGCGAATTTGTACTCATCCTATTGGTCCCTCGTTCATACATAGAATTTGGCCAGTCCACTACCTTGCTGGATGGATGGGTGTGTACCTCAAGAAACCCTATGGAAACAGAGCAAAAATACCATATTTACCAAGCCCTAAACTTTTGGCACTACAACCTAATATGGTGAAAACCATGTTTATGACACCACGTCATTTTACTCCTGAAGAAGCACATGCTTTCCTCGATGATTATAAGAATATTGCTTGAAATCCCTATTCCCTCACTATGGAAGGTGTGTTCAAACCCAAGAGGGCTTTCTTAATTTCTATTTGTCGAGGCATGCTGCCGTGGAGGCGTGGTACTATCACCGCCAACGTGTGTATAGCTAAACCATATCACCCAGATCGAGTGGCATGACAGTTTCGTCTTGACCAAGTTGTACCCTTTTCTCCTCTAGCGAGCCTGTATACTCAAGACGAAATTGGAATTGCCTATGCTTTTTGGTCACACCTATTATCCTTGGCCCCTGAAGAATTCCACTTTTTTCCTGATGATGATCGAGTTGGGAAAGGTCAATAAGCTCGACTTCGTGAACCGGCCACGAAGTTTCCAAGGCTGCAATTGGGGACTTATCTGACCTAGACAAGAAGTGTGCTGACATGGAGGTGCAGGAAGCAGCGCTTAAGGTGCAGCTTGAGGAGGCTACCGCCAGTTTGCAGAAGCTTAACCTAGAGAGGGAACAACGCCGACAAGCACATAATGCCCATCAATCTGAACTGAATGATTTGGTGAAGAGTCTACATGACACCAACGCCGGCAAGCGTACCAAGCTTGCTGAATTTGAACAAAAGATGACCAAATTAAAGACTGAACCAAGTCAGTTGTTGAACAGCCTGCAGAACAGGTGAGCTCCTTGAAAAGGCCTAGACTTCGCTTAGTTTTTTAACTATTATTTGGCCATTTCAATTTATCATTTCCCTTTGAATCATTTTAGGTTCAGTACTTAGTTTCACTTCAAATGTAGCAGTACTTTGTTTATTCATGTGGGAACTCCGAATTTTATGCATGATGTGCTAGTACGCCAGCTTTGACGTTGAAGCAACCTTATTTATTTACACTATCGTTGTGTATGGCCTGAAGCCTTATTTTTTATTCTATATTTTTTATATATATAAATGCATGTACGTACCATTTTTTGTACAACGTTTAAGCTTATGATGAAGTTTGGAGCCTGCTTGATTTTTTTACGTCACAGTTTATACTCATAAGTCATTGCTGAGTTTTTTGTGCCCCATTTTATACTTGTAAGGGTGTGGAGAATTTTGGATTTTTTTTGCATCACAGTTTATACTCGTAAGTTGTTGGAGTATTTTTTTTGCCCCAGTTTATACTCATATGGGTGTGGTTTAATTTTTTTTGCCCCAGTTTATACTCATATGGGTGTGGTTTATTTTTTTCCGCCCCAGTTTATACTCATAAGGGTGTGGAGTAATCATGATGATTTGAAAAAAAAAATCACAGTTTATACTCGTAAGTCGCTGGAGTATTTTTTTGTGCCCCAGTTTACACTCATGAGGGTATGGAGTATCATTTTGTTTTTACTCAAGCATAATAGCGCTTAAGGAATTTTCCATTTATAGGTGGCGGGCAATACTCGCCATCAGGGGAAATTATCCTGTATGCACCACTAGAGTAGACCTCTTTTATGATGTAGGGACCCTCCCATTTTGGCTTGAACTTTCCTCCCATCCGTCGTGTAACATTCATTGGACGAATGACGGCGAGCACTAAGTCTCCTTGCTTGAATGATCTCCTTTTAACGCGCTTGTCAAAAGCACGAGACATTCTAGCCTGATAAGCTTCCAAATTTTGTAATGCCTGAAGGCGTTTCCCTTCAAGCATTTCAAGTTCACCGAGGTGTAATTTTATGGCCTCCTCTTCCGAAAGTTTCTCTCGAACAGCCACTCTGAGCGAAGTAATTTGTACTTCTAACGGTAGAACTGCTTCTCCTCCAAATACGAGAGAGTATGGTGTCATTCCCGTCGGTGTACGCGTCATGGTTCTATAAGCCCACAAGGCCTCAAGAAGTTTCTCATGCCACTCACGCTTATTTCTAGACACGACTTTCTTTAACAATTTGCAGAGGGTTTTATTAAAAGCTTCCGCTTGTCCATTAGCTGCCGGATTATAAGCCGTAGAATAGTGATGAATTATTTTGAATTTCGAGCATAACTTATCAACATGCTTATTTTTGAATGGTCCCCCATTGTCAAACATGATATGGGAGGGAACTCCGAAGCGATATATGAGGTGTGTTCTTATGAAGTGCTCCACGTGCTCTTCCTTATCCTCTTTTAATGGTATAAGCTCAGCCCATTTAGAGAAGTAATCGTGGCAGCCAGGATAAATTTATGACCCTTTGATGATGGCGGATTAATAGGCCCTACTATATCCATTCCCCACATTTCAAACGGCCATGCAATATTTGTGGGATGCAACGACTCATGGGGTTGATGTATGAAATTACCATGTACCTGGCACTCGTGACACCTTTTTGCAAATTTTATGGCGTCGTCAAACATGGTAGGCCAATAGTAACCAAGATGTCGCAATTGATAATATAACTTAGGGCCAGATTGATGCGCCCCACACACCCCAGTGTGCACTTCATTTAAGGCTTCCAAAATTTCATTCCCTGCTAGACAGCGGAGGAGGATGCCATCGAAGGAACGTCTATATAGGGTATCGTTTATACATGTATAGTGAACTGACCTTTTTCGAACTCTAGACCTTTCTGCGGAGTCCAGAGGTAAATATCCATGGAGCAAGTATTCCAGGAAAGGGCTTCGCCAGTCTCCAACTTCAATCTCGTAAACATCTGCAGTCATTGCAAACGACGTCGTTGTCTCCTCCTTCTCAGCAAGTATAGGTAGTATCCTACGTTCTTCAACACGAACGTCCATCATTTGATGTGAAGTTAATGACATACTAGCGGCTAAACCTGCTAAGGCGTCGGCCCTTTCATTTTGACTCCTTATAACATGCTGAATATTTAGATCAGCAAACATGGACATGAGCACTTTGGCTCGTTGGAAGTAAGGCATTAATTCTTCTTTCTTTACCATGTAAATTCCCAGTAGTTGGTTGATCACTAACTGAGAGTCACCATAAACAGTGAGTGAATCTAACCCCATATTCGGAGCTAACTCAAGCCCAATTATCAAAGCCTCATATTTCGCCAAATTATTTGAAACTGCTGAAGTTAGGGTAAAGGAGTACGGGATTATTCCTTCATTTGGCGTAACAAATATAACGCTCGCACCTGCCCTGATCGTCGACATGCGCCATCGAAGTACATTTGCCAACATGAACTAACAATTGATGTAGTGAATACCTCTTCATCCGGCAAATCATCATCTATTGGGAAATCGTCGGGTATTGGATGGGTGGCTAGGAACTTAGCTAGCGCTTGCCCCTTCATGGCTTTCTGCGGCACAAATTTTATATCAAATTGTGACAAAAATATTGCCCACTTAGTCAGTCTACCTGAAAGCACCATTTTATTTAAGATGTACCTGAGAGGGTCTGCTCTCGATACGAGGTGTACAGTATGCTCTAACATGTAATGGCGTAATTTTTGTGCTGCAAACACCAATGCAAGACATATCTTTTTCATGTCTGGATAGTTGCACTCAGCCCCCACAAGGGTGCGACTAAGGTAATATAGGGACATTTCCTTTCCGGACTCATTATTCTGTGCTAAAAGAGCTCCCAATGACATAGGCATGACTGTCGTATATAGGATCAGAGGACGTTCCTTAACTGGTGCACCCAGGATAGGTGGGTGTATAAGGTATTTTTTAATGTCCAAGAATGCATTTTGGCATGCTTGATCCCACTCGAATGAGACACCCTTTTTCATGAGACGTGAGAAAGGTTTACATCTTCCTGATAAATTTGAGATAAACCTCCGAATATATGCTAGGTGACCTTGTAAACTCTTTAGTTCATGTAGATTTGTGGGTGGTGGCATTTTAACGATCGCTTTTACTTTATCTGGGTCAATTTGGAGGCCATTTTTTGTGACCACAAAACCAAGAAATTTTCTGGAGGAAACTCCGAACGCACATTTCATGGGATTCATTTTCAAGTTATGTTCCCTCAGACGCTCGAAAACCATTGCAAGATGTTTCATATGGTCCTCCTCACGTTTTGATTTTACTACTATGTCATCAATATAACATTCAACAATTACATACAATAATCCATCTAAAACTATGGTCATGGCTCTTTGATATGTTGCCCCGGCATTTTTTAGTCCAAACGGCATAACCTTATAACAGAATATACCTTTGGGCGTCCTGAAAGCCGTTAGCTCTTCATCTTCTGGCGCCATTTTTATTTGATTATATCCAGAATATCCATCCATAAAGGAAAATATTTCATGATTCATGGTAGCATCAACAAGTATTTGAGATATAGGTATAGGAAAATCATCTTTAGGGCATGCTTTATTTAAGTCCCTAAAGTCTACACACACATGGATTTGACCATTTTTCTTTTTAACTGGAACAATATTGGAAAGCCACTTAGGATATTTAACTTCCCTAATGAATCCAGCAGCTATGAGTTTGTCGGCCTCGGCTTCTATCTTGGGGAGTAGCTCGGGTCGAAATCTCCTTTGTGCTTGTTTTACTGGGGGTGCATCATCTTGCATGGCAAGTCGGTGCACCGCTACCTCTGGATCCAAGCCTGGCATTTCCTCGTAATTCCAAGCGAAGACATCTTTGTTTGCATAAAGGAACTTACGATATTCCTCTTTCTTTTCTTACGTGCGCCAATAAAAATCAGTCGAGGATCCTCGGCTGTCCCAATATTTTTTTTCTTCCAAGTCATCAATAGTTGGCTGATTACCATCCTCCAATTGTGGGGATGCCTCAGTTGGGTCTACAAATTCAGTCGAGGTCATACAAACCTCATAGCCTAGCCCATGTCTTTTTTCTTTCAAAGGCTGGCCCTCATGTAGAGCTTCGAGTTGTTCTCGGGACAATGCCTTTTCAAATGGCGCTCGCTGCCCCCGGCCATCGCACAACGACGGGGTAGTGAGAGTATCATATCCCATTTTCTGCATCATATACAAAACTTGGTTATCGTACAGAGAAATAGGCAATGACTCATCATCTTTATTTTCCAAGGTGATATGAACCACATTTTTATTTTTATTTTCACACTCATGCGGCTCCTCTTTATCCTGCTCAATTTTATGCTGAACCAAAGGAGGTAAGAGCATAGGCATTTTGGTACCTTTTTTAACAGATGATTTATCGATGACACGAAATATTGGGTCACCCTCTTTCCTTTGGTCACTTCGTATATACTGATAAATCTTTCGGCCAGATGAGGATTCTGCAGTATTTTTCTTTACCATATTTGACTCAGGTACTATTACAGGCCTTGGCTTGTGTACTTTTTCAACAGGCTCAAAGTAGAATTTTTCTTCGGCGTAGAAAGATTCAGCTACGGTGAATGGTCTCTTATCTACAAATATTCTTATTGTTTCTCCAGATTTCTCTTTGTACTTGACACACTGATGGAGTGTAGATGGCACAACCTGATTTTCATGCAGCCATGGTCGGCCCAACAGTGCATTGTAAGATGTGGCTGCATCAATCACATGGAATCTCACGTATGTACATAACGCTTCCATTTTTAGTACCAGGGAAATGGTACCCATGGCCTCTTGACCTGACTGGTTAAAGCCGTGAATGACCACATTTGACCGACTCAAATCCTTAGGGGAATATCCAATCCTTTTCAATGTACGCTGAGGCAGCAAATTTATGGCGGATCCACCATCTATCATTATGCGATTTGTTGGCAAGTCATCAATCTCACCAAACATAAGAAGAGGCATGTTATGCTTCTTCGCTCCTAACAACATGTCCTCATCCGTGAATGTAATATTTAACACATCCTTTAATCAGCTTCAGTCTGTGAGACTTCCACTCTATAATCTTCAGGAAATGACAATGTTGTAACTAGTGCCTTACATAAATCTGAGGAAAGAGACAAAGCATCATACACAGAAAGCATAGCTGGTATTTTCTTCAAATGAGAGATTACATCATACTTGACCGACACCTTAGAAGGCGGGTCGTTTGTCTCATTCTCGGTTACATCTTTGTTCCTAGGCTCCTTTCTAGGTGGAGGATGTGGGTCAGCTAACTGGTGACCTGATCTAAGGTGGACATGATCCACTTCTGGCGCATCTTCTTCGGGGAAGTGAAGAAACTCGCTATCATCCTCAAACACACCTATAGTGAGAATGTTGAATTCTTCACTAGGCGGAACCTTCATGCGCTTCACCAAATGCTGATATTTCTTTGGTACGAAGCGCAGAGGAGCGACATCTTCCATCACTCAGGGTAGTGCACGGCGTTTTAGCCGCTGCTCCCTGCAGTCTTGGGGTTCTTGAGAAGCTGGTACACTGGGCCATCCATCACGGCTGCAGGGAATGTGAGCCTCTATTTGACGCTGACCCTGGGACGTGGTCCTATGACCGAGGCACGGGAGGAAGCCTAAAGAGATAATTGGGGTAAATTCATATCCTGATGTAAAAATCATATCATCATAACACTAGTACAGAACCGGCCTTTAGTGCCGGTTTGTGACGGCCTTTAGTGCCGGTTCGCCAACCGACACTAAAGAGTGGGGACTAAAGGTCCCCCCCTTTAGTACCGGTTCGTCACGAACCGGCGCTAAAGTGCCACCACGTGGCACGAGCCAGGCCCGGGTGCGTGTAGGGCATTAGTATCAGTTGGTAACACCAACCGGTACTAAATGTTTGGGTGTTTTTTTAATTTTTCTTTAATTTTGTGTTTTCAATTTAATTTTGTGATTGTTTTACATTATAATGAGTTGTTAAATCAATAGGTGAAGGTACCGCGGATTAGTTTCGACTGGATGCATTGGATCTAGCTACTAGCTAAGTGATCAAGTATATGCCATATCCATATTATACTTGATCAAGTATAATACATACAGATGGCATATACTTGATCACTTAGGTAGCTAGGATCCATCCAGCTGAAACTAATCTGTGGTTTCTTTCATTAAATGATATATAATAACTCATCATCATCATCATATTAATCATCATAGTCATGCATTACCGCTATCTAATCACCACCAGCACTACTAGCTTAAAGAAGAAACATTCGCTTGTACCAAAAGCAAAAATATCATCGAGTTGAACATGATTGTCATGATATTATAAGTGTTCATATATAACAACACAAAAGCAAATCACTTAAGTTCAGAACAAAGAACACGGACATGAAAGGACAAGTACTAAGAGCAGCATGAACTAGCTATATCACTCCTGCTAGCTACTCTCTCTCTGGTAAAATAGCATATAACATGTATAGCTCTCCTGATTGATCATACTGGAGCATGCAGATGAACCTGTCTCCTAATCGTGGGCTGCGCTTCTCATTGCTGCCCCCTAGTACTTCTCTGCGATCGTTAATAATTTTCCTCCAATCTTTCACTATTAAGCATTCATTGCTTCTAGAAATCCTGAATGCATTCATGTGCAATGCAGGATATCTTGGTCGTAAGCTAACAATTGACATGCGACCTTTAGTCTCGATCCCCTGAGGCACAACTGTCATCGGGAGTCCCTGTTGAACAACATCGTATAGTACTTAATTAATATACTTAGCAATGAAAGTTTAGCAAAAAGATTATGTATGCAAAATATGCACTGAGGACAAATAGTAAAAATCTTACCATCATTCCTAAATAGATGTGACCGTAGTTCAATACCATCACTATTGGTCGTATATTTTGAGTACTAACATTTCTAAGTGCAGGAAGA